>NC_051393.1:55991438-56013199 GCF_015228065.2 Penaeus monodon | reverse complement strand
TAATATTTTTTCTTATATTATTTATTATATAATTATAATATAACTTCTATATATATAATATATATTTTTTTTCAATTTAAAATTGTGATTGTCCTTACATATGTATATTTAAGTTCATATATACAATTTGTTAACTCTGACAAAGAGCAGTTCCTAAGATTTTTTTTTTTTTTTTTTTTTTTTTTTAAGCTGCACCGAAGGCATACCCACATAGCATAGCATAGTAAAAAAAAAAACATTTTGTTCGCCGTAACCCCTAAAGGGAGACTCCAAAGTCAAAAAGTTTTTTCTTTTAATTGTTATGAAAAAGATCACACCTTTCTCGCGAGCATTTTCTTTCCAGGAAAGTTTTTAATGCAGAAATCTTTAGTTATTACTTGTATTCTTAGGCACATTTTGTGTTGGAGAGAGGGAAGGAAGGGGAAAGAGGAGGCGAGAAAGAGACAGATAATGTGTATACAAAATATCAGGAGCTAAACAGGCAACAAGAATAGAGGTTATTTCGTTTTCCTTGTTCTTGTTGTTTTTATTACAAATATTATTTTTTTACTATTATTGTTGTTGCTATTATTATTATAATCATCATTATTCTTAAATAACTATTATAGCTTATATTCTCATCGTCATCATTATTATTATTATTATCATATCATCATTATTATCAACATCTTCATCCTTATCATTTTTTACTTCTTTTTCTATCATTATTATCATTAATATTATTGTATTATTTTTTGTCGTCTTTACTGATACTAATCTTATTATTATTATCATTACTGTTATGATACTACTGCTATCTACTAAAATAATAATATATTATTATAACTCTTATTACCATTATTAATTTTAAAAATGATTTTTTATAATAATGATGGTTATTGATATTATTATTTTTCTCATCACTGTTATCATTATTATTAATATTTTGTTATTATTATTATTATCATTCTTATTGTTGCTTTTAATATTATCATTGTTTTTATTATTATTATTATTATTATTATTATTATTTTGTTTTCTTCTTCTTGTTAACATTACTGTTATTTTTTTTTATTTACATTATTATTACTATCTAATGCCATCATTATTAGCATTATCATATTTTTTAATATTACTATCATCCCTATTACAGTTATTGTTATATGTCATTTTCATATATATTTTTAATGTTACTATTATTTCTTTAATGTCTTTTATTGGTATAAATCATCATAATGATTTATCTTATCATTATGGTAATGTTATTTTTTTACTAATCAAGAAGAACAGAAAAAAATAATGGAGCTTATAAAGTAACAATGAAACAGGGTATTCTGATAAATTAATCAGATGAACAACTGAGGAGATTATAGTTATTAGGGAAAAAATCAACTTTCAGGACTTACAAAAACAAAAAAAAACGATCGATCAGTATACCCACCATCACGTATGACAGTCCTATAATGTTAAAACAATACATTAATGTTAATTCCAGCACAGTAGCCTCGTAAACCATGATTTGGTTCGTTATTGTTGATTGTCTCCTCCCATCGGTAACATCTGTTCTATTATCGTTACAAAATGAACTAGTAATTATGGCGCAGTTTAAACACAGACCACCTAATTGGGCTCTTGGGAAGGGTTGGTTAAAGACGCGTCTTATCACCGGCAGCATTAATATTACCATTAGTATTAGTAGTGGTAGTAACTATCATTATTGCCGTTATTACTGTCATCATTATGTTTATTATCAATTTCATTATTGAAATTCTTAATTTCATTATCTTTAGTATTGTTATTATCATTTTTTTCTATTATCATAATTATTACCATTCTTATTATCAATTATTCATGATTGTTGTCATTGTTATTATCTTTATTATTTTCTTTATTATATATATTTTAATCCTCATCACCTCGCCTGAGGCTTAACATCAGGCGAGCTTTGTTGGTAGACGCTTGGAACATCCAGTCCTTGCGGCAGGATGAGCGATTACCTCTGCTATCGAGGGAATTGGAGCGACTGGGAGTTGAGGTGGTTGCCCTCTTGGAGGAGAGAAGCCTGGTAGCGGCACGATCAGTATTGGTGGGTACACCTACTACAGGTCGGGCTGCAGCGATGGTCACCACCTCCAGGGTGTAGCTATAGCCTCTCTAGCCGACCTCGGTAATTGAGGTGACACCGGCTGATGAGTGTATTATAGGAATGAGACTGAAGCATGCCTTTGGCTTCATGTGTCTTATTACTGTACACACTCCTACTGATGTCTGTAACGTTGATGTGAAAGAGGCGTTCTATGCCCAAACTCGCATTTGTGGCAGATAATTGCCCCGGCGAGATATTCGCATTGTTCTGGGCGACTTCAATGCGGGAGAACAGCCCCTTCTCCGGGACTTTGCTAGGTCCCAGAAAATGAGGATCTTTGGCTCCTGGTACCAGCACTCCAACACACATTGCTGGACATGGTAAGGTGATACAGGTACAGTGGCCAAGGAGATCGACCACATCTGTTAGCACACGATGGAGGATCCTCCAAACTGGAGAGTTTACCAGAGTGCCGAGTTCTGTGGCACTGACCATAGGCTGGCTGTGGCTAGCCTGTGGGTCCACTTCAAACTCCCTGTCCCTCCAATGGCCACTCTAGGTGTTTCACTTGGACAACTAAAGGAGGAGAGTGTGCCTGTGGGTTCACCACGGCGTCTCTGACCGATTCACAAACAAAAACCCGATGGACCAGTTGCTCTGTGGGACCTCTTCAAGCACATAACACTCGAAGCAGCCCCGGAGTCCATTTACGTATGCCCAAGGGCAAGGCAGAATTCTATCTCCTGGAGGAATTAGAGGCCACTAAAGCATGTTGTATGGCTCGCTGAAGTAATCAGTCTTGCATCGCTCCTTGGTGCGTAGGGCTCGGTGCTGCTAAAAAAGGGACAAGGAACAGTTCATCAGGAATCTTGTTTGAGGAGGTTGAAGGCCGTTTTTGCTAAACGCCCTTCGCCCTGCCTACTAAGCCCTGAGAAAGCTGACTCGAAGCCCTCCTCACAGATGACTGCAGTCCGAACAGTGGATGAATGGATCATCTCAGATCATGTTGGGGTTGTAAATGTTGGAATTGTTGGAGTTTTTTGAGCAGTTGTACTGGGTAGACCCCCAAAACAGTTAGCTTGGATGCAAGTGATGTCACAAACCTGTCCCCGGACCCACCCATCAGCGAGGAACCTCCTAACCATAAGGGGGGTTAGGATGGCGATTTCCAAGCTGAAAGTGGAAAGCTACAAGCATATGTGATATCCTTGTTGAACTTCTAAAGGCTGGGGGTGAACCTATGGCTCGGGGCCTATATAGTCCTGACTGCCATCTACAGTCTGGTGCATTCCCCCTGACCTGCTGAGGGGCATGGTCATCCCCTCTGGGAAAGGGGAAAGAGGATCGTTGGGATTGTAGCATTACACTGCTCAGCTATCAAGCAAAGTTTTGGCCAACTTTCTTCTGAAACGGATTGCACCACCTACTGAGGCACCAGAGACCCAGAGCAGTCTGGATTTACCCTGGCAAGACCGATACTAGCACTTCGAGTAATTGTGGAATGCCATTTGAGTTGGTCGTGGGTGCTTGTGGCCTACATCGACCTCAGAAGCCATTTGACTCTGCATCGGGAATCGCTGTGGAGATCCTGAACTCAAAGGGGGAATTCGATGCAGATTATTGGCCTATAGCTGAGAGTGGTGTAAGGTGGAGGGGGGTCTGTCGAACTTCTTCCCTGTTAATTCAGGGTGAGGCAAGCTGTGTCCTTGCACGAACACTTTTCAACAAATGTATGGACTGGATAATGGCGAGCTACTAGCCAAAACAGTGTGGGGCAAAACTGGGCAATTTCCAGGTCTCAGACCGATGATGTTGGCATCCTATCTGATCCCCCGGAGTCACTTGTGGCGGCTCCTGATGCATTTAGCATGAGACGAGCCCTTAGCCTAGAGGTTTTCCTGGACCAAGCCAATTCAGGATTTTGGGGGCCCGTTAGGGATCGTCCAGCTTGCGGTGAAGGAGTTGAAGTTACAGAGGAGTTATACATACCTGGGAACGTAGTCCATATCTCTGGGCTGTCAGACCAAGAAATCAATAGATGGATAGTCTGGCAAACAGGAGCCATGAACCTCGATCAACAAGAGCATTTGGAGATGTTGGTACCTATGCAGAAGGACCAAGCTACATGTCTCCAAGGCCTTGATACTGCCATTTTGCTCTATGGAAGCGAAACCTAGACGTTATCCAGTGTCTTGGGTCCTCGTCTTAATGCCTTTTTTAACAAGTCCCTTCGCCAGATCATGGGGTGCGGGTTGGCAGGACCATGTGTCCAACCGACGGTTACCTGTGAGACTAGCATGGACCTGTTACTTGCATAAACCGGGATTGCCAAACTCGGGCTATATGGGCAGTAGCTCGTTTCCCTGTGGATGACCCTGCCCATCAGGTTGTCTTTTGTGAGACAACCTGGGTGGAGGAGGCCTGTGGGATAACCCAGAAGTCATGGGGGTCGGCAGCACGACGAGCCTGTCGCGAGGAATTAGAGATGGGCTGGAGGCCTGCCTGGGAGACTCGCCTCGAGCGAAGGGTGGTGCGGCACATGCGCCCCTGTCGCCGTTAGCCCCCTTTATGATGATGATGATCCCCTTATACTCATTTACATTGTTGACATTGTATACTGTATCTAATTCATGATTTCAAAGTTACTTTTTTCTTCATTACCTCAAGTCTGTATCATCTATAACGGTAGGTTTATGTTTGAGCTTGCCGCGGTCACAACATGATCTTATTGTATTTTCATGTTGTGATGCTCTTGGGAGTGAGTATGTGGTAGGGTCCCAGTTTCCCTTTTCCCCGGGGAGTGCCGGTGTTTACCTTTTTAAAGGGAACATTCTCTCTCTCCTCCCTCCTCTCTCCTCTCTCTCTATAATATATATTATAAATATAATTAATATATATATATTTATATTATAATATATATACATATAATATTTGGTGTGTGTGTGGGGATCGTATGGCTGTGTTCTCTCTCTCTCTCTCTCTATTGTATCTTTCTTTCTCTCTGTCTCTTCCTCTCTGCTATCTGCTACTCCTCTCCCTCTATCTCTGTTTATTATATAATTTAATTATATATATATAATATAATATATTGATAATATATTATAATTTATTATATCCTGGCGCTTCAACATGAGAGCGCCGATGTGAGTTGGGATGTAGTTTTTCTCTTACATGCCTTAAGAAGGTGTTTGAAGATGCATCGCGAACAATCTGGGAGATTTGAGAAAAAGGGGAATTCCAACAAGGATTATTTATTAAAAAAAGTTTTATCCGTTTTGAAAGTGTGTAAAGAGGGGTGGGGCGCAAACTTTTTCCCTTAGATAAGGAGTGGGCAAGGGTGGGTTCTTTCATGGGCTGGATACGGGGAAACTACTTCCAAAAATCACTGTGGGCAACTCTTGGAAAATCAAGATCACCAACCCTTGACATTACTGAGATTTGCAATTTTTTTGGGTTTTAGAACTTTAATGCAAATCTTATGTAATTTTGCAATGAAGCAAAGTCCCCTGGGGCTAGAGGGCCCAAAACCCCAAATCCAAAACTTTGGGGGCCGCTAGAATCCTGTAATCGGGCTGCTTGCAATGAGAACAAAACGAGGTCCAGATTTTATATACCTCGGTATGCTATCAGACTAGGAAGTCAGGCCCGCAGCAGGGGTATAAAAACTCTGGACAAGAATATTTTGGGGACGCTGGGGATTTTGCAGAAGACCCAACTAGTGTTTTCAAGGCCATATATGCCAGTTTTACATACGGTAGTAAACCTGGACGCTATCTTGTGAATCTCGTCTTAAAGCCTTTTGTAACAGTCCTTACAACGGATCATGGGTCATTTGGCGGGACCTGTGTCAACCACGATGCACCATGAGACTGACATAGGGCCTGTTACTTGCACAATCCGCTTCGCCGACTCAGGCTATACGACCACCTGGTTGTCTCGGGTTCGAAACAACCCTGGGTGGAGTAGGCCTGTGAGACGACCTAGGATGTCGGGGCTTGGGCAGATCAATCAAACTGTGCACAGATGAAACCACACTCAAGGAGCGATTCGTGTGTGAAATAACGCGGTTTTGCATAACTCATCAGTCTATCATAGAATAGATGGTGAGTTGGGAACCACCAACAATAATTACCTAAACATCAACTCCCCGGGGGAAAGGATAAATTGGTCAGCCACCCCAGTATAAAGACCAAGTCAACAACATGATGTCAACATGGCGGCAAGTAGTTAAACACCGCATCGATGTCACAATTATAATGATGATGATATTATATATATATATATATTTATATATATATATAATATATATATAAAATTATATATAATGCATGTACACACACAAAACAGTGTGGTGTGTGTGTGTTTCACTGCCTTAGTGCAGCTTTTCTTGCTCCAGCTTGTTACATTCATCAGACACCATGGTACTGGAGGTCGACGGTAATGCCCGCTACTTTCGAGAATGGATGCTTCTACTGAAAGGGTTTGAATTCATAAGTGAAGTGATTAACTGCATCTTAAAACACACTGGAAATCATTCACAGATCCTTGAAATACTGCAGTTGATCTAAAAGTTTCCCAGCCTGGCATGTTCAAGCACCAATTTTCTGAAACCCTTGGGCTGGAATGCTATTCCCTACCAAGTGAAATTAAATCTAGAATCAGGGACCAATTGACAGGTCTATATTGGAAAATGTCCCAGTTTGAATTTGGAAATGTGTGGGAGTGTCACGTTAAGTAAAACTGCTCAAATCTTAAGAGCAAGGACTCCAAGGCCTCCTCAGGTTGCACAAAGTGTCTCCCCAGAGGTGATGCCGACCTTGAAAATCCCCCAAAAATTTAGAAATAATGTGGCAACTGCCGAGTAGATCTTCCAAATCATCTATGTTGATATTATGTGGGGGAGGAAGGTAGATAGATACAACAGTGTAAGGTCGTGTCAAGCCTATTCTCACAGCCTTCACCTGCAGTGTTGTCTGCAGGTGGATGGCCTGGAAGGGAATATCCTGACGTACCATTACTGCTACTCCTCCATGAGGTCCATTATCAAAGGTCCCCTAATGGGCTTATATTTGGAATCCTCTCGGGAAAATGGGACGATTTTCCCTGGTCATTATTTTTTGTAGGCATACACAAACCGAGTTACATGAAGCTATCAGATGTTGCAGATCTTCTCATTTCACATGAATTCCCTACATTTTCCATTGGATTAGGGTATCCAGTTCTTTAAACTACCTCATCATAAGGTGCTTGGGCAGCACCTGTGGTCAAGGTTTGCCCCACCCTTTGGGCTGTACTTTCCAGGATCTTGGGAGAATCTTTTGAGGGGTTGTTACCCATGGGACTAGTTTCCACAGGTTTCCCTTTTTGACAGGCTGGGGTTTCCTTTGCCTTGGGCAAAGGACTGACCTGAGCCTTTTGCTTCAGGGCATTCTGCCTAGCAGCGGAGGCCCCGGTGGATGTGGTGGCAGCTGGTGCTGTCACTGTTAAGGCCTCTGGAGCCTTAACTGTTGGCTCCAAATCCCTTACTTTAGGAGGAGGAGTCTCCTCAATAGACCCTTCACTCCTACTCCGTTTCTGGTGGAACAATTCACCAGAGGCAGTTTCAGCAATTGGGGACTGAGGTTTAAAAGGCAGTGGCAGAGTGTGTGGTGTAAGAAGAACTAGAGGGAAAGGGATTGGTGGGAAGGAGGATGGGCTAAAAACGATGCAAAGGTTTACCTGGCTGTGCCAAGCAGCACATGGGCACATCACTTTGCCTCTGGAAAACTAACTTTTTTCCTTGCTCCTTTTAGCAATACTTCTTTTTCAAATGTGTACCTTTTACATTGCTTTGAAGAAGCTTCATGAGGCTTTTTTGCAGTGATAAAGCATATTAGACCTGGACATTTGTCATCTCCTTGTGCCCTGTTGTACCACATTTAACAGATACTATTGGTTGTCCATTTTCCTTAAAAGGCAAGAGTTGGTTCCTTGGTTGTCCATTTTCCTTAAAAGGCAAGAGTTGGCTCCTTGCCAATAACCCTGGCAGTGGAAGCACCGTATAGGGTTGGGCACATATGGCTTTACCTTGAGGTGGTACCATGCCAACTTAACTGATTGTGGAAGGACTACTTGTTAAAAAGTTAGAAGGAGAGCTGGTGTCTACTGTTCCTACCATCAACTTTTTAAAACATTTTACCTGCCACTACATTAAATTCTCTAGTTCCTCTAACATTTTTCCTCAGAATACGTCATCAGGTCTCGGGAAAAGACAATTCTCTTACACTGATTGAGGGTTTTGTGAGGAGAACATGATACTTGACCACAGGAATGTCGCATATCGCACGCAGACGGTCACTCTCGGTTCAGGCTACCATCCTCGCTGTGGGGTGATGCGAGGATCACGATGACATACCTCAACTATTTTCCGATGTACTTCAAAAATATCAAGCTCCATGATTGATACACCATCAATAGTCTTCACCACTATATGAAGTACTCTCATATTTACCAGGTAAGATTTCCTTAATGGATTAAGGAGGAATCTTTCTCCTTCTTACCTGGTTTGGGATTCTAGGAACCATTACGATTCCCATTCTTGCCCTTTGGATGCTGGAAAGGTTCCAGATTGACATGTGATGTTCCAGAGCGGATGGTCGGGGGATTGCGTAGGTCGTCAGGGAGAGAGCTAGATACTTTGTAAATTTGTAGTACTTTATACAAATAGAATTCTTCATTTCCTCACCCCCCACCCCCATGGAAATCCAAGAGGGGAAGCTATATTAGGGCTCAAAATCTCCCCAAAAGCCAAAAGGGGAAATAAACGCACTACTACTTACTGAGGCAGTCGCAGAACCTATGAGCTACCGACTGAACAGTGGGCCCGCTTAACCCTAGCCATATTTGACCAGCTGATTGACTTGACCGGGCCTTGATTAAACCATCCGTCTAACCAGAATGAGGATCAAAGAGGGTGTGGCTAGCTGCAGGGGACAGCCTGCAGCATCACTCAAACCCCTAGGACTCCTATCTCCTGGTAATACAGGATGCCATGCATGGCAAACACAAAAGTGGGAGAGTCTCCCTGGCCCAAGATGGAATGAACCAGGGGTGGGTGCACCATCCCCTCTCATAGGCCTTGGTGCACCAGGAAGCCATTTTGTCTCATCCCTCACTGATGACCCCTCCAGTATGGGTAGCCCTCTGGTCCGGCTCCCCAGATCAAGGCGGCAAGGCGGCTTCCGTTAGGGGGGCAGTCACTGTGGAGCAACTTTGGGCAATATCAAGGTCACCGTCTGTGGAAACCCTTTTGGTGGTTCTTGATACATTTAGCAGTGAAGCGAAGCCCCAGTGGCTATAGGTCTCCTGGACTAAGACCAAGATCCAGGACTTTAGGGGCCTGCTAGGAGATCCTGTTCAGTCGGTACGTGCTTGCAGTGAGAAAATTAAGGTCACAGAGAGCTTTATATACTTTTGGTAGTGCAGTTCATGATCTGGGCTGTCAACCAGGAAGTCACTAGACGGTTTTGGGCTGACAGCTAGGGTCATGAAATCTCTTGACAAGAGTAATAGGATGCTAGTCTGTTCAGAAGGACCCAAGCTACAATAGTGCCTGTCAGTTTTACTATGCGGTAATGAAACCTGGACGCTCTCTTGTGGTTTGTAATCTGTTCTTGATGCCTTTTGTAACACGAACAGTAGTAATAAGAACACAATAAAAATTAAATAATGATGAATGTTGAAAATTATGCTAATGATAACATCTGATGATAATATTATTAATACAACGGTAATTTATATAGTAAAAATAATAGTAATAATAAAAATTATATAATAAAGAGAAGGGGATATTAATACTAATACTAATATTAATAATGATAATGATAAGTGATGATAATAATAATAAAAAAAATAAAAGATATAATGATGATAACAATTATTATTATTATTATTATTATTATTAATTATTTTATTATTAATTATTATTATTATTTTATATCATTATAATTTCTATTATTGTCATTATTACATCACCATCATTATTAAAATGATGTATCGTTTTCATA
Source organism: Penaeus monodon (assembly GCF_015228065.2). Classification (NCBI taxonomy): domain Eukaryota; kingdom Metazoa; phylum Arthropoda; class Malacostraca; order Decapoda; family Penaeidae; genus Penaeus; species Penaeus monodon. The sequence goes on along the minus strand of NC_051393.1, from coordinate 56,003,089 downwards.
ATATAATGAGAAAATTAATTAATTTAAATTACAATAATGTTGATAACAATTATGTATATCGTTTGTGAAAAAACAATATTGATAGTAATACAATACTTTATAATAATATTTATGTAATGATAATAGCAATAATGACAATAATGATCATTAATGATAATAGTAATACAGTATTGATGATAATCATTATTATTGTTATTATTCTTGTCATTATCATTATATTGTTATTATACTATTACTATTGCTATATCATAATTAATGATAAAAACATCGTAATATTTATAAAACGTATAATAATATGATAACAAAAAATGATATTACTAATGATAATAATAATGATATAATGATAATAATAATTAATAATAATTAAAGCAATTATAATGGAAATAATGATTATATCACGATCATGATTATATTGATAAATGGTGGCACCCTATTGTTGATAAGAACAACATAATGATAATTATGATTGTAATACCAGATAAAATAATAATAATAATTTGATGATGACAACATAAAATTATGTAAAATAATAAACAATATATAATTAAAGCAATACTAACAAAAGCAAGTCATCGGGAACCGTGTGTTTTATGTATGGGGGTGTGAATGTTGTATGAAAGAAGGGTGGAAGGAAAATACAGAATGTGTGTGCTGAATATTGCATGTGTGTGAAATGTGACAAGGGAGCTAGCGCAGGTTGAACCTCTGCGTGGGCGTGTTTTGAAAGAAAAATGCAAAATCATGAATTCTTTCTCTTCCCTTCGGTTGAGCACCCACCTGCTGGAAGCGGGAACCCAGGTGTAGCAAAAGTTTATGGTCCAGCATAATATACTCCGATTCATCTAGTCTTTTTACAGCCTTTCAGGGGTGGTGATGTATTGCGCCCACTCCTCTCTATGGTCAAAGCCACTATTTCCCTTTCTACTGGGAAATCCAATCGGGTTTTATCTAGAGGGGGCACTATTAATTAACGTCAAGTGTGAGCTCTCCTGTATCATTGCCTGAATCATACTACTGATGAACCCACACTATAAAAATATAATCATAAGAGGGTTACTGATGATCTAATTTCAGTCTTATAGGTAACTGAGAGAAGGGTAATATCAAACAATTGATAATCTTACACTTCTTGATATATTGAATTATAAATCATTAAACTTTTACAACTAAAAACCTTAATTGACACAGATATCCTCTTCTCCACTAATGTGTGTAGTATAGACTGTCCTTCTCTTATATCTTCCTTCTTGAATCCATTGTCTGTACAGACTTTTCTCAATTTTCTTCATATCTTCACTATATCAATTCAGAGGATTCCTAAGGATGGCATCTGCTTTACAATCTGGTGGATCTCTCCAAGGACTTCTCTTGAAGCAAACACAACAAAAACAGGAGAACAACAACAAAAAAAACATTCCTAAAAAAAAAGAAACAATTGCTCTATTTTAGGAATGATAAAACCTAAAAGATTCAATAGAACTGATTTCTTTTGGGAAATAAAACTACTTTTGACAAACAAACAAATTGTATATATTCATGCCATTATATACGATCTGAGTAGTTTAATATTTAAACATTATATTATTTTTATGAAACCCTCATTTTAGCATAGATAGTATTATTCTATTATAAATTTCAATAACACTCCTTTAATGGGTTTTAAATCCTCAGTAATAACAGAGAAACATCTGAATGGTATCCAAGTGCCACGTGTCAGCCACTAGCTGTGAAGAAGGTATTCTATTTACCATGGTTTTCCAATTTGTTCTCAAATGATTACTTTGTTATTGTTCTGTAATCAGATCTATAGTATTTCATAATTTTATTATTGATATTAGTACAGCTGAATGTTCTTTCTTACTTCTGGTATTTAAAGAATTTTACAAACCTCTTTCGGGCATTTACCAGGTATTTGTCTCTGTTTTCTCTCTTTCTTTGGTTATGGTTATAATATCAGGGTTTAACACTGTATATTATTAACATTTTAACATCTACTCAGATCACATATATTGCAAGCATATGGGTCGTCTTAATCATATATGCATAATACCGGAACTTAAATGAATTTCTCCAGTAACAAAATAATACATATTGGTTTCTTCATTAAAATATCCATTATAGAACCTTAATATAATAAGCAACAGTGAAATATAACTGCGTACCCTCTAATTAAAGAGAATGCATTGTGGGGGAAACAAAGAACTGAACTTGGTAGGGTAAACTCGCATATTTTACACTGTTTCCTTATCTAGTTAATAATATAAACATATATAGTACCTGATACAAAAAATAGTAAAATAAAGTATCATCTTTCTAAGAAAAAAAAAAAAATCATTTAAGTACTAATTATCTTACACAGCTAGACTAATTAACTGAGATATACATAAGTAACATATGTGTAAACCAAAAGGAAAGGGGGTCACAGACGAATTTTTGGGTCATTCTTACTTCGTGTCCTAGTACTCATTACAGTGAGATATCAGAGTAACCAGCAATTTACTGTTAAGGAGACCCGGGCCCAAGAACGTTTCATTCATTCAGCCTTGGTCAGAAACAGAACTTAAGAGGTCGTAAATTATCATTCGTTCATCTTACTGGAACCGAGTGGACGCTCTAGGATGGTATGATGTTTATTTATTTGGCAAATCGCACTCATCAGGGAGTTCTACAGGTACAGTTCTACATGATAATAATAGCAGCTTTAGTAGTAGTAATAGTAATGGTAATTATAGTGATAACTGTCTCTCCCTCTCTTTCTACTCTCTCTCTCTCTCTTTGTATGTGTGTGTATTCTATATATATATATATATATATATATATATATATATATATATATATAATATATATATATATATATATACGTACATACCCACACATGTATGTACTGTCTTCCAATTAAAAATATATCTTCCATCGAATATATTGTAATGAGTTAGTCAAACTATTTAAGAATTTTGCCAACAGTTGCGCTTCGTTCCAGGACATTTCCATTTGCATCTGTGTTTGAGATGCATTTTCCCTTCTAATCAGACTTGATGGACAGATCAATTTCGTTCTCTCTTGTGAAAACGGCTTGCTCTCCAAGACGCATATAAAAGATGCTTGATAACAGGTAGAGAAGGATTCAGGAAAAGAATGCTGCTCAGATGAAGAAAAATGGGGGAGGGGGGAGGTAACGATTGTAAAGAAAGAGGGAGAAGGTGGTGGCGGTTGTGAAGGAGGAGCAAGAAGAGGAGGACGAGGAGAAGGAGGAGGTGGTGATGGTTGTAAAGGAGGAAGAGACAAAGGAGAAGGAGGAGGTGGTGATATTTGTGAAGGAGAAGGAGGGAAAGTTGATGACCACCACCACCCAGGGTGGTGGTGGTCATCAACGAGGAGGAAGAGGAAGAGACGGAGGAGAAAAAGGAAGAGTTGGTGGCGGTGGTTGTGAATAAGGAGGAGAAATATACGGCGGAAAAAAGGTTTTTTTTTTATTTTTCATGATATATTTAAAAAATTTTTTAAATTTTTTTAAAAAATTTTTTTTTTTTTTTTAAAAATTATTTAAATTTTTTTGGTTTTTTTTTTTTTGGGTTTGTGGGGTTTGTTTTGTGTGGGGGTTGTTTTGGGGGAAAAATTTTTTAAAATTTTAAAATTTTAAAAACTTTTAAAAAAAATATATATATAAGAGGGAGGAGAGAGAGAGAGGGGTGGTAGGAGAGAAAAGAGAGAGGGGGAGAGGGGCAAGGAAAACAGAGAACAGAAGGGGACAGGGGAGACAGAGAGAGAGAAAGGATGAGAAAGAGAGAGGGGAGAGGTAGAGAGAGGGGGAAAAGGAGAGTTTTTGGGGTGTGTGGTGTTGTGTGTGTGTGTGGGTGTGTTTGTGTGTGTGTGTGTGTGGGTGTTTGTGTTTTGTGTGTGTGTGTGTGGGGTGTGTGGGTGGGGGGTGTGTTGTGGTGTGGTGTTTTTGTGTTTTTGTGTGTGTGGTTTTGGGGTTTGTGTGTTTGTGTGTTTGTGTGTGTGTGTGTGTGTGGGGTGTGTGTTGTGTGTTGTGTGTGGTGTATTACATATAAAATTAAAATACATATATATATGTATATATATTATAAAATTTTATATAAAATATATAAAATATAATATATATACGTGTTTTATTTTATATATGTAATAGATATATTTTTAAACTATATATATATTTTATAAAAAAAAAATATTATATTTTAAAACTTTTACATACTTGTTTTATGGATATTTAAAATTTATATATATAATTATAAAATATTTTATATATAAAATATATATATATTATATAGACTTTTAAAATTTATATAATAATTATATATATATATATATATATAATTTTATATTTATATATTTTGTATATATTATCCTTTTTATATATTATTATCTATATATATTTTTATATATATATATTTTTTTATTTTATATATATATAAATTTTAATTTTATGCAATAACCCTTACCTTACCTATTATTATTTAATATTTTCTAAATTTTAATTATAATATCTATATATTATATTTATATATGTGGGGGTGTTTTGTGTGTGTGTGGGGTGTGTGTTGTTTGTGTGTGTGTGTGGTGTGGTGTGGGGTGTGGGATGTGTGTGTGTGTTTGTGTTATTATATATATTTATATTTTTAAAATTTATTTATATTTTAAAAAAATTTTAAAATTTTTTCTTTTTGTGTTGTGTTTGTTGTGTGTGTGTGTGTGTGTTATATTTATATTAATTTTATATTATTATTTATTATATTTTATTTTCTATATATATATTTATGTGTGTTTTGTGTGTATATTTTTTAATTATTTTATTTATTAATTATTTTTACGTGGGTATCTATATTATTATCTAATATTTATATTTATAATCTATTTATTATATTTATATTATTTTTTATAAAATTTTATACATATATTATTATTTTATTATTTATAAAATTATATATATTATATTTATATGTGTGTGTGTGGGGTGTGTGGTTTTGTGTGTGTGTGGTGTGTTGTGTGTGGGGTTTTTTACGGGGTATATATGTATATATATATATATATAATATATATATATATATAATAATTTTTATGTATATGTTATATTAATATTTATATATATTATATATATATATTATATTATATATAAAATTTTGTTTAATATGCTATTATATTATTTTTTATATATTTTATATATATAAAAAAAATATATATATATATTTAATATTTTTAAAAAGAGAGAGAGAGAGAGAGAGGGGGGGGAGGGGGGGAAGAAAAGAGGGGGGAGAGGGGAGGAAGAGAATATAGAGATATAGATTTAAAATATAGATATGATATATTTGATATTATACATATATATATATAAAAATTTTATTTTTATCTATATATTTTTTAATTTTTATTTTTTTAAAGCCCTATATATATAACCCTATGTAAAATTTTAATAAAAATATTATTCTATATTATTAATTTATAATAAAATATTTATATATTTAAAATATATAAAAAATATATTATAATTTTATATATATATATTTTTATATTTATATATATTTTTATATATATATATATATATAAAGTGTGTGTGTGGGGTGTGGTGTTTTGTGGGGTGTGTGTGTGTGTTTTTGGTTGTGTGTAAAACCCCCTCTTCTGTGTTTATACAACCCGGAAAAAAAACCCACAAAACAAAAAACTTAAAAACTAGTTTTTGGGGCCCCTTGTGGGTTTTTCTTCCATATATATATATTATATATAAATTTTATATATATATATATATATATATAAATATTTATATTAGGGTATATATATTTTTGTGTGTGTGTGTGTGGGGGTGTTTTGTTTTTTGGGTGTGTGTGTATAAAAAACCCAAAAAAAAAAATGAATAATTTTGTTATATTATTATCATCATTTTCTATATCTAAAATCAAAAATCTATTATCTACATTTTATATTATATTTATATTAATATATAAATATATATATATATATAAAATATATTAAAATATATTTTATAATAAACCTTTTTATATCAAGAAAAAAAAGAATAAAATAATTATATAAAATATATATTTTATATATAATTTTATATATATAAAATATTATATATATTGTATAATTTATATAATATTTAAAATATATCAAAATAAATTAATAATTTTAGATTTTATATATATATTATATTTATTATATATATATTTATTTTTCTTATATATATTTTATATAATTTTATTACAACATATTTATTTTGATAATATAATATATATTTAATTTTATATATAATTTTTGTGTGGGGTGTGTGGGGTGTGTGTGTGTGTGTGTTTTTGTGTGTGGTGTGTGTGTGTGTGGGGTGGTTTTTTTGTGTTTTTTGGTTTTGTGGTTTTTTTTTGGTTTTTGTTTCCAAAACATACAAAAAAATTAAAATATAAAATTTAAATTAAAATATATTTTAAAAATTTAAATATAATATTATATATAAAAAGAAAATTTTTTTTATATATTATACTATATATATAATTATAAATATATTATATATTTTATATAAAATATATATTTTTATATAAAATATTTTATTAAAAGATATAGATATAGATTTTTTATAAAATTTTATATAAAATATATAATATATATTAAGGTATATATATATATATATATATAACAAAAAGGGATGATGTATAGAAAAGATAGAAACTATATCTAAAATTTTTTTTTTCAAAATTTTATATCTATTTTATGTATATATAATATTTTATAATTTTTTATTCTTTTTTTGAAAAAAAAAAAGGGGAGGGAAGTTTAGAAAGAGAAAAGGGGGGAGAGGGCAACGAAGAAAGAAGGAAGGGGGGGAAGGAGGGGGGGAAAAAAGGAGGGAAAAGAGGAAAAGAAAAAAAGGAGAGAAGGGGTTTGGGGAAGAGGAAAGAAGGGGGGGAGGAAAGGGTTGGAAGGAAAGGGAGGAAAAAGGGGAGAAAGGAAAGGGGGGGCCCCTAAGGGAGGTAATTTTTCCCCTCTAGGGGGGCGGTTGGGGGGCAGGGGGCCCAATTTTTTTGGGCAGAAAAACCTTTAAAAAGGGGGGAGGGGGCAAAGGAGGAGGGAGGGGGCACCAACAGGAGAACTTTCTGTTTTTCCCGGGGGGGGCCTCGGGGTGGGCCCGGGGGAGATTTGAAAAGGGCCTAGTGTTGCGCGGGTTCTTTCAAAAAGGGGCTTTTGGGTTTTTTTAAGGATTACCCCGGGGGAGGGCCCCCCCCGGTTTTCCCGGGGGAGGCGGTTGGGGGTGGATGTTCGGGCTGCTTTCCCTTTTCTCCCGCCCCAAAAAGGGGGTTTTTTTAGGGGGCCCCTCGAGGGGGTTTTTTTGGGGGAAGTTTAATCGGGGGGGGCCCCCGGGGGGGGGGGGGGGGGGGTTTTTTTTAATTTTTGGGGAAAGGGGGGGAAAGGCCCCCCAAAAAAAAAAAGGGGTGGGGGGGGTTTTTTTTTTTTTTTCCCCCCCCCCCCCCCCCCGGGAAAAGGGGGGGGGAAAAAACCCCCCAAAAAAAAAACAAAAAAACAAAAACCAAAAAAAAAAAAAAACCCCAAAAAAAAAAAAAAAACAAAATTCAAAAGGGGAAAAAAAGGGGGAAAATTTTGGGGTTTTTTTTTTTGGGGTTTTTGGAAATTTTTGGGGGCCCTTTTAAAAAAAATAAAAAAAATTTTTTTTTTTTAAAAAAAGGGGAAAAAAAGGGGGGGGAAAAAAAAAAACCAAAAAAAAAAAAACGGGGGGGTTGGAAAAAAAGGAAAAAAGGGGGGGGGGGGCCCCCGGGGCCCCCCAAAAAAAAAAAAAAAAAAGGGGAAAAATGGGCAAAAAAGGGAAAAACCCAAAAGGGGGAAAGGGGGAAAAAAAAAAAAACAAAAAGGGGGGGGGGGGGAAAAAAAAACCAAAAACCCCCCCCCAAAAAGGGAAAAAAAAAAAAAAAAACCCCCCCAAAAAAACCCCCCCCTTTTCCTTTTTTAAAAAAAAAAAAGGGGGGGGGGGAAAAAAATTTTTTGGGGGGGGGGGAAATTTTTTGGGGGGGGGGGGGGGGGGGGGGGTTTGTTGGGGTTTTGGGTTTGGGGGGGGGGCCCCCAAGGGTTTTTGGGGGAGGCATAAAAAGGGGGGGGGGTTTTTCCCCAAAAATTTAAAAAAATAAAAAAAAAAAAAAAAAAAAAAAAAAAAAAAAAAAGTGTGTTTTTTTGTGGTGTGTGTGTGTGTTGTTTTTTTTTTTTTTTTATTTTTAGAAAAAAAACAAAAAATAAAAAAAAAAAAAAAAAAATAAAAGGAAAAAAAAAAAAAAAAAAAAAAAAAAGAAAAAAAAGGGGGGGGGGGGGGGGGGGGGGGGGGGGGGGGGGGCAAAAAAAAAAAAAATTTTTTTTTTTGTGGGGGGGTGGGGGGGGGGGGTTTGGGGGTGGGAAAGCCAATTTAATGTCTAGCCCCAATTACCCCCAAAAAACTGTTCTGTTTTATTTTGGGAAAACACGTAGTTAAAAAGGGGTTTGGCGGAACGTGGGGAGGGGGCTTAGCTCCTGGGTTGGAGGGAAGGTGTTCGCGGTGGGAACGGCCGGAGGGCCCCCGGGGGTTTTTTGGGCACCCAGCCTGGGGCGGGGGGGCCAGCTGTTGCCCTCGGGTACCCCCTCCAGGCTTTTTCCCACGCCGAAAGGGGAGGGCAGACCCAGGAGGTCGCAGCTGCGTAGCCAAACCCGATTAAGGGGTGTCCCCCGGCTCAGGGGGGGGGATTTCCTATTTATGATGTCCACTGCTCTGCCCCCTACCCCCCCCCGCCCTCGGGGGGCGAAGACCTCCCCCCAAGGGTGTCCTACTCGCAATCCCTAGAAATGCTTGACGGCCAACTAAACCCCCCACGGCGCGCGCCATCCCCTCCCGTCCTGTGGGGGCGTCTCGTGTGTGGGGGGGGGGGGGGAGGAATTGGGGCGTCTGGCAAGCCCCCGTCCATACACGGGACGGCTTAACCCTTTTCTGAGAAAAACCCGGTCCGTGGGCCTTTCGACTTCGATGACGTCCTTCTCACGCATCCCAAGGGTCCTCCTTGGGGCGTGTCGGTCCGACTCAATATAAAGTGGGGACCAAACATACACAAAGGGGCCAGAGTAAAGAAAAAGAAAAGGCAACAGCAAAGGGGGGTGTTATCTACCACTAGCCGGTTATTATGAAATTTTCGGTTTTTAAAGTTGTTTTTTAAAAATTTTTTTCGTCTTTTTTTTGGCGGTGTTTTTCTTTACAAAAATAAAGAAGAAATAGAAAAAGGGGGGACTCATAGCGGGCCGCGAAACCTGACTTGAACAAACCACCGCTCTGATAGATATGAGAATAATAAGGGGAAAGACATCGGGGATCCGCGAAAATCTATTTGAACCCTAGTCGCACACAGATAAGAAATAGATGTAACTTGTAATTTGTACGAACCCCTCGTCACGACGGCAAAATTGCGGCTAAAAAGAACAAAATAAATTTTTTACGGGCCGGCATAAGACAGCAACCAGCCTTATTTAAAGGAAAAATCGTGCTTTTTGTCCCGCGTGTGTGAGTGAGGGGAAGGTGTGTTGTATGCGTTTGAGTAAGCTAGCGTTAATGAGAGGGGAAAGGGGAGAGTGACCCCACACAGAGAATGAATCACAAACCAATATTAAGGGTTCGCTATAAAAGACTGAAGAAATTACAAAGCTAGCTATTTTAAATTATTTCAACTACCACATTGAATTCAAAAAATAATGATATCACGAAAGTTGCATGAAATGAATGGTGAATGAAAAATTTCGCCCAATTTTTTTTCAAGCAAATCTTCTCGGGGGGCAGAAAATCGAAAATCCGAGGTACATTTCTAGTTAGCACGTCAATTAAAAAAACTCAATAACGGGGGGATCCTAACCCAAAATGCCGTATATACTGAAGCGACTCAGCCAGGAATATATAAACCTGCTCTCTTTTGAGTATCTGTGTGAAAGCGCTCGTAAAATTCCCTAAGGATATGTAAATTTTCACGAAACACACAACGCTGGGGGGTCCCAAAAAAATGCAAGCGACTTAGGGGGGTGGGAAAGGGTGATTAAAAAGCGAATAATGATTTTCTAGCTTAACCTAGTCCTACTTAATAAAAGGATGTAACCGCGGTCACACCGACTCAAAAAGGGGGCCGAAAAAGAACGAATAAATTTGGTTTATTGCACCTACTCTTGAACGACGGAGTGCAATCTATTAGGCGTTTTGCAAACCCCGGGGCAAAATTTTTTTTCTCCCTACTGCAGTTTGGTGGCGGTTCCGTCAAAGGCTGCGGTGCACTCACGAAACATTTCATTTACGTAATTTTTTGCCTCACGGCGTCCACATATTTAAGTCGGGTAAAAAGGGTTTGTAAATCAGGTGTTACCCACTCCCGCAGCAGGTACATGTGACGCAGGTGAACGTTTTGCCGTTCCGTCCCCAGGGTAAAGGCATTAGGAACGTTTAAATAGATCCCTTCTAACCATTTTCTCAAATGGTGGACGCAGCAAGGACGTTGGGCGTTCTTTCCCCCCCGCCAGTCGGGCCCTCAATTCACCTATCACTCTTTCCCCGGGGGATAGTCCGCACTTTTCTTCTCCGGGACAGGAAAACGGGTGCCTTACGAAATCCGGGGGAGAGGCCCGTCCCCTCTATGCGGACAATTTGCTGAGTATTTGGTTTCTCGGCAGCGCGACGTTTCAGACAAAGGCGTTCCCGACCAGGTCTCGGGGGCAGAATATTTGAAAATACCAGCATAAAAATCGCTTGCGAAAACATCGGGGGGCGGGTTCCTTTGGGATTTTAAAAAAAATCATGCTCATATACTATTCAGCCAACTTATCCGTTTTTTGGGTCCCCCAGAGTTTGGCATAAAGAACAACGGGCAGCGTGACATCGAGCAGTGTGACATCTATAAAAAGGAATCTGCCCGAGCCGGGTGACAAACCTTTAATCAAGGAGTTTGGCTAGGACTGCTGACCTCCGGGTCATGCCTCACCTTCGGCGATAACGAAAAAAACCCGAGGGGGTCATGACCCAGGAGGCACAGCTGCCTACCAAACTCCTTATTAAGGATGTCACCCCAGCTCAGCAGATTTTTACTATTTATAGATTTACACTGCGGCACCCCCTAAATGGTCCTAATTTTAATGTACTAAAAACCCACTATTTATCGGCAGGTCCAGAGGAAAATCGTACTGTTTTTTCAGCTTTTTGGGGAAAAACACAAAAATTAAAAGGGATCTTTTGGGGCGGTAAAACGTGGGGGGGAGGCGGGTTAGCTCCTACGGGTTGGAAAGGGGGTGTTTGCGGGCAAGGAAAGGGCTCGGACTGATCCTTCGGGTATTTTTGGTTTACTTTCCCCCTAGGGCGTGGGGGCCGCTGTTCCCTCGGCTTTTCCCCCTCCAGGGGTTTTTTTTTTCGTTATCGCCGAAGGGAGGGCATGACCCAGGAGGTCAGCGTGCGTAGCCAAACCCTTGATTTAATGTGTCCCCCCGGCCCCGGCTAGAATTTTTTATATTTAAGATGTCACAGTGTGTGTGTGGTGTGTGTGGATGGTTGTGTGTATTGGGTGTGTTGGGGAGTGGGTGTTGGTGAATGTATATACGAGTATCACACACACAACACACCACACACCACACATATATATAATATATATTAT
>NC_051393.1:55967126-55988838 GCF_015228065.2 Penaeus monodon | reverse complement strand
ATATTATGTTATTTTCAAAATTGTCCAATTTTATTATTATCATTATCGTTAAAATATAATCATTATTTCCTTATAATTGTCATTTATTATCCATATATATTATTCATGTCATTTACCTATTATTATTATTATCATTAATATCATTATTGTTATTATTGCTATTATCATTACATTAAATATTATTATAAGTAGTTGTATTACTATCAATATTGTTTTTTTTTCACAAACGATATACATAATTTTATCAACATTATTGTAATTCAAATATAAATTAATTTTTCATTATTATTATGAAAACGATACATCTTTATTAATAATGATGGTGATGATAATAATGACAATAATAGTAATTATAATGATATATAATAATAATAATAATAATAATAATAATAATAATAATAAATAATAATAAATAATAATAATAATATGTTATCATCATTATATCTATTATTATTATTATTATCATTATTATCATCATTATCATTATCATTATTAATATATTAGTATTAGTATTAATATCCCCTTCATCATTATTATTATAATTTTTATTATTACTATTATTTTTACTATTATCATTACAGTTGTTATTAATAATATTATCATCAGTATGATTATCATTAGCATAATTTTCAACATTCATCATTATTTAATTTTTATTGTGTTCTTATTACTACTGTTCGTGTTACAAAAGGCATCAAAAACAGATTACAAACCACAAGAGAGCGTCCAGGTTTCATTACCGCATAGTAAAACTGACAGGCAGTATTGTAGCTTGGTCCTTCTGAACAGGTACCAGCATCCTATATACTCTTGTCAAGAGATTTCATGACCCTAGCTGTCAGACCAAACCGTCTAGTGACTTCCTGGTCTGACAGCCCAGAGTCATGAACTGCACTACCAAAGTATATAAAGCTCTCTGTGACCTTAATTTTCTCACTGCAAGCACGTACCGACTGAACAGGATCTCCTAGCAGGCCCCCAAAGTCCTGGATCTTGGTCTTAGTCCAGGAGACCTATAGCCACTGGGGCTTCGCTTCATTGCTAAATGTATCAAGAACCACCAAAAGGGTTTCCACAGACGGAATAGCAACATCAGCACAGTCAAGGTCGGTGACCTTGATATTGCCCAAAGTTGCTCCACAGTGACTGCCCCCCTAACGGAAGCCGCCTTGCCGCGGTGGTCCCAATGGTCTGGGGAGCCGGACCAGAGGGCTACCCATACTGGAGGGGTCATCAGTGAGGGATGAGACAAAATGGCTTCCTGGTGCACCAAGGCCTATGAGAGGGGATGGTGCACCCACCCCTGGTTCATTCCATCTTGGACCAGGGAGAACTCTCCCACGTGTGTTTGCCATGCATGGCATCCTGTATTACCAGGAGACAGGAGTCCTGGAGGTTGAGTGATGCTGCACGCTGTGCCCTGCAGCTAGCCACACACCTCTTTGATCCTCTATTCTGGTTAGACGGATGGCTTAATCAAGGCCCGGTCAAGTCAATCAGCTGGTCAAATATGGCTAGGGTTAAGCAGGCACTGTTCAGTCGGTAGCTCATAGGTTCTGCGACTGCCATCAGTAAAGTAGTAGTGGCTGCGTATATTTCCTCATTACCCCTGTGGCTGTTGGGAGATTTTGAGCCCCAACTATAGCTTCCCCTCGTTGGACTCCATGGTGGGTGGGGGGTGAGGAAATGAAGAATTCTAATTTGTATGAGTACTACAAATTTACAAAGATCTAGCTCTCTCCCTGACGACCTACGCAATCCCCCGACCATCCCCTCTGGAACATCACATGTCACTCTGGAACCTTTCCAGCATCCAAAGGGCAAGAATGGGAATCGTAATGGTTCCTAGAATCCCAAACCAGGTAAGAAGGAGAAAAGTCCTCCTTAATCCATTAAGGAAATCTTACCTGGTAAATATGAGAGTACTTCATATAGTGGTGAAGACTATTGATGGTGTATCAATCATGGAGCTTGATATTTTTGAAGTACATCGGAAAATAGTTGAGGTATGTCATCGTGATCCTCGCATCACCCCACAGCGAGATGGTAGCCTGATAGTTGAGGTTTCGTCACCAGACGAGAGTGACCGTCTACGTGCGATATGCGACATCCCTGGGGTCAAGTATCATGTTCTCCTCACAAAACCCTCAATCAGTGTAAGAGAATTGTCTTTTCCCTAGACCTGATGACGTATTCTGAGGAAAAACTGTTAGAGGAACTAGAGAATTTTAATGTAGTGGCAGTAAAATGTTTTTAAAAAGTTGATGGTATGGAACAGTAGACACCAGCTCTCCTTCTAACTTTTAACAAGTTAGTCCTTCCACAATCAGTTAAGTTGGCATGGTACCACCTCAAGGTAAAGCCATATGTGCCCAACCTTATATGGTGCTTCCACTGCCAGGGTTATTGGCAAGGAGCCAACTCTTGCCTTTTAAGGAAAATGGACAACCAAGGAGCCAACTCTTGCCTTTTAAGGAAAATGGACAACCAAGAGTATCTGTTAAGTGTGGTACAACAGGTCATCAAGGAGATGACAACTGTCCAGGTCTAATATGCTATTATCACTGCAAAGAAGCTCATGAAGCTTCTTCAAAGCAATGTAAAAGGTACACATTTGAAAAAGAAGTATTGCTAATAAGGAGCAAGGAGAAAGTTAGTTTTCCAGAGGCAAAGTGATGTGCCCATGTGCTGCTTGCACAGCCAGGTAAATCCTTTGCTTCGTTTCTAGCCCATCCTCCTTCCCACCAATCCTTGCCCTCTAGTTCTTCTTACACCACACACTCTGCCACTGCCTTTAAACCTCAGTCCCCAATTGCTGAAACTGCCTCTGGTGAATTGTTCCACCAGAAACGGAGTAGGAGTGAAGGGTCTATTGAGGAGACTCCTCCTCCTAAAGTAAGGGATTTGGAGCCAACAGTTAAGGCTCCAGAGGCCTTAACAGTGACAGCACCAGCTGCCACCACATCCACCGGGGCCTCCGCTGCTAGGCAGAATGCCCCTGAAGCAAAGGCTCAGGTCAGTCCTTTGCCCAGGCAAAGGAATCCCGAGCCTGTCAAAAGGAAGCCTGTGGAAACTAGTCCCATGGGTAACAACCCCTCAAAAGATTCTCCCAAGATCCTGGAAAAGTACAGCCTAAAGGTGTGGGGCAAACCTTGACCACAGGTGCTGCCAAGCACCTTATGATGAGGTAGTTTAAAGAACTGGATACCCTAATCCAATGGAACTGTCAGGGAATTCATGTGAAATGGGAAGATCTGCAACATCTGATAGCTTCATGTAACTCAGTTTGTGTATGCCTACAAAAAATAATGACCAGGGAAAATCGTCCCATTTCCCTGAGAGGATTCCAAGTTCAGGCCCATTATGGGACCTTTGATAATGGACCTCATGGATGAGTAGCAGTAATGGTACGTCAGGATATTCCCTTCCAGGCCATCCACCTGCAGACAACACTGCAGGTGAAGGCTGTGAGAATAGGCTTGACACGACCTTACACTGTTGCATCTATCTACCTTCCTCCACATAATATCAACATAGATGATTTGGAAGAAACTACTCGGCAGTTGCCACATTTATTTCTACTTTTGGAGATTTCAATGGTCGGCATCACCTCTGGGGAGACACTTTGTGCCTTGGAGTCCTTGCTCTTAAGATTAGATGCAGTTTTACTTAACAGTGACACTCCCACACATTTCCAAATTCAAACTGGGACATTTTCCAATATAGACCTGTCAATTGGCTCACCTGATTCATAGATGAATTTCACTTGGTAGGTCATGGAAGACTTATATGGAAGCGACCACTTTCCAATACTTTTGCGGGAGGTGAATAGCATTCCAGCCAATGGAGTGCAGAGATGGTGACTTGAACATGCAGGCTGGAATCTTTTTAGATCAACTGCAGTATTTCAAAGATATGTGAATGATTTCCAGTGTGTTCAAGATGCAGTTAATCACTTCACATTATGAATTCACCTTGCAGCAGAAGCATCCATTCCGAAAAGTAGCGGGCATTACCGTCGACCTCCAGTACCATGGTGGTCTGATGAATGTCAACAAGCTGTCAGAGCAAGAAAAGCTGCACTAAGGCAGTTGAAACACACACACACACACGTGTGTGTGTGTATACATGCATATATATACATGCATATATATATATATATATATATATATATATATATATATATATATATATATATAATCATCATCATCATCATTATAATTGTGACATCGATGCGGTGTTTAACTACTTGCCGCCATGTTGACATCATGTAGCTGACTTGGTCTTTATACTGGGGTGGCTGACCAATGATCCTTCCCCAGAGGAGTTGATGTTTAGGTAATTATTGTTGGTGGTTCCCAACTCACCATCATATCTATGATAGACTGATGAGTTATGCAAATCCGCGTTAGTACACACACGAATCGCTCCCATGTGAGTGTGTGCATCTGTGCACAGTTTGATTGATCTGCCCAAGCCACGACATCCTAGGTCGTCTCACAGGCGTACTCCACCCAGGGTTGTTTCGAACAGAGACAACCAGGTGGTCGTATAGCCTGAGTCGGCGATAGCGGATTGTGCAAGTAACAGGCCCTATGTCAGTCTCATGGTGCATCCGCTGGTTTGACACATGGTCCCGCCAACTGTACCCCATGATCCGGTGTAAGGATCTGTTACAAAAGGCATCAAGACGAGATTTCACAAGATAGCGTCCAGGTTTCACTACCGTATAGTAAAACAGGCAGTATTCATGGCCTTGAAAACACGTAGCTTGGTCCTTCTGCACAAGTACCAGCGTCTCCAAATATTCTTGTCCAGAGATTTTATGACCCCTGCTGTCAGGCCTGACTTCCTAGTCTGATAGCACTACCGAGGTATATAAAACTCTGTGACCTCGATGTTCTCATTGCAAGCACGTACCGACTGTACAGGATCTTCTAGCAGGCCCCCAAAGTCTTGGATCTTGGTCTTGGACTTCTAGCCCCAGGGGAGTTTGCTTCATTGCTAATTACATCAAGAGCTGCCACTTAAGTTTCTAACAAACTCAAAAAGAATTGCAACATCATCAGTAATGTCAAGGTTGGTGATCTTGATATTGCCAAGAGTTGCTCCACAGTGACTTTGGATAGTAGCTCTGCCCATATCCAGCCCATGCAAGAACACAGCCTTGCCTCACTCCTTATCTAAGGGAAGAAGCTCGACAACCCACCACCTCTCTTTACAGCACTTTCAAAACCAGTATATAAGCTATTTTTTAATCCAATAATCCTTGTTGGAATTCCTCTTATTCTCAGGATCTCCCCGATTGATTTGCGATGCATCGTATCAAACACCTTCTTAAGGTCGATGTAAGATGCAAAGCATCCTACATCCGAACTCCATCGGCGCTCTACAGTGACTTGAAGCGCCAGGATATATATAAAATATATACACACACACATAAATATATATATATATATATATATATAGTATATATATATATATATATACAGAGATAGAGGGAGAGAGAGATAGACAGACAGACAGAGAGAAAGAAAGATACAAATAGAGAGAGAGAGAGAGAAACACAGACATACAGATAATGGTGATCATCATCATCATCAAGGGGCTAACGGCGACAGGGGCGCATGGCCGCATCCACCCTTCGCTCGAGGCGAGTCTCCAGGCAGGCCCTCGGCCCATCTCCAATTCCTCGCGACAGGGCTCGTCGTGCTGCCCGAGCCATGACTTCCTGGGTTATCCCACAGGCCTCCTCCACCCAGGGTTGTCTCACAAAGAGACAACCTGATGGGCAGGGTCATCCACAGGGAAACGAGCTAGCTGCCCATATAGCCTGAGTTGGCAATCCTGGATTATGCAAGTAACAGGTCCATGCTAGTCTCACAGTGTAACCGTCGGTTGGACACATGGTCCTGCCAACTGCACCCCATGATCTGGCGAAGGAACTTGTTACAAAAGGCATTAAGACGAGACCCCAAGACACTGGATAACGTCTAGGTTTCGCTTCCATAGAGCAAAACTGGCAGTATCAAGGCCTTGGAGACATGTAGCTTGGTCCTTCTGCATAGGTACCAACATCTCCAAA
Source organism: Penaeus monodon (assembly GCF_015228065.2). Taxonomy (NCBI): domain Eukaryota; kingdom Metazoa; phylum Arthropoda; class Malacostraca; order Decapoda; family Penaeidae; genus Penaeus; species Penaeus monodon. Next base: position 55,982,753 of record NC_051393.1, on the reverse strand, counting down.
TGCTCTTGTTGATCGAGTTCATGGCTCCTGTTGCCAGACCTATCCATCTATTGATTTCTTGGTCTGACACCCCAGAGATATGGACTACGTTACCAAGGTATGTATAACTCTCTGTAACTTCAACATCTTCACCGCAAGCATGGATCGATCCCCTAACAGGCCCCCAAAATCCTGAATCTTGGTCTTGGTCCAGGAGACCTCTAGGGCTAAGGGCTTCGTCTCATTGCTAAATACATCAGGAGCCGCCACAAGTGACTCCAAGGACTCAGATAGGATAGCAACATCATCGGTCTGAGACCTTGAAATTGCCCAGTTTTGCTCGACACTGACTTTGGCTAGTAGCTCTGCTCATTATCCAGTCCATACAGGTGTTGAAAAGTGTTCGTGCAAGGACACAGCCTTGCCTACCCCTGAATTAACAGGGAAGAAGTTCGACAGACCCCCTCCACACTTAACAGCACTCTCAGCTATTAGGCCAATAATCTGCATCGGAATTCCCCTGAGTCTCAGGATCTCCCACAGCGATTCCCGATGCAGAGTCTAATGGCTTCTTGAGGTCGATGTAGGCCGCAAGCAACCCACGACCATACTCAAAATGGCATTCCACAATTACTCGAAGTGCTAGTATTCGGTCTTGCCAGAGGTAAATCCAGACTGCTCTGGTCTCTGGTGCCTCAGTAGGTGGTTGCAGATCCGTTTCAGAAGAATGTGGGCAAAAACTTTGCTTGATATGCTGAGCAGTGTAATGCTACAATCCCAACGATGATCTTTCCCCTTCCAGAGAGGGATGACCATGCCCCTCAGCAGGTCAGGGGGAATGGCACCAGACTGCAGATGGCAGTCAGGACTATGTGTAGGCCCCGAGCCATAGGTTCACCCCCAGCCTTTAGAAGTTCAACAAGAATATCACATATGCCTGTAGCTTTCCCACTCTTCAGCTTGGAAATCGCCATCCTAACCTCCTTTATGGTAGGAGGTTCCTCGCTGATGGGTGGGTCCGGCACAGGTATTGTGACATCACTTGCATCCAAGCTAACTGTTGGAGGGTCTACCTAGTACAACTGCTCAAAATACTCAGTCCAACATTCACGAACCCCAACATGATCTGAGATGATCCATTCATCCACTGTTCAGACTGCAGTCATCTGTGAGGAGGGCTTCGAGTTCAGCTTTCTTAGGGCTTAGTAGGCAGGGCGAAGGTCATTTACCAAGAAACGGCCTTCAACCTCCTCAGCAAGATTCCTGATGAACTGTTCCTTGTCCCTTTTCAGCAGCATCCGAGCCCTACGCACCAAGGAGCGATGCAAGACTTGATTACCATTCAGCCGAGCCATACAACATGCTTTAGTAGCCTCTAATTCCTCCAGGGAGATAGAATTCTGCCTTGCCCTTGGGCATACGTCAAATGGACTCCTGGGCTGCTTCGAGTGTTATGTGCTTGAAGAGCTCCCACAGAGCAACTGGGTCCATCAGGTTTTGTTCTGTGAATCGGTCAGAGACTGCCATGGTGAACCCACAGGCACACTCCTCCTCCTTTAGTCTGTCCAAGTGAAACACCTTAGAGTGGCCATTGGAGGGACAGGGAGTTTTGAAGTGGACCCACAGGCTAGCCACAGCCAGCCTATGGTCAGTGCTACAGAACTCGGCACTCTGGTAAACTCTCCAGTTCTGGAGGATCCTCCATCGTGTGCTAACAAGAATGTGGTCGATCTCCTTGGCCACTGTACCTGTATCACCTTACCATGTCCAGCAATGTGTGTTGGAGTGCTGGTACCAGGAGCCAAAGATCCTCATTTTCTGGGACCTAGCAAAGTCCCGGAGAAGGAGGCTGTTCTCTCCGCATTGAAGTCGCCCAGAACAATGCGAATATCTCGCCGGGGGCAATTATCTGCCACAGATGCGAGTTTGGCATAGAACGCCTCTTTCACATCAACTTTACAGTAGGAGTGTGTACAGTAATAAGACACATGAAGCCAAAGGCATGCTTCAGTCTCATTCCTATAATTCACTAATCAGCCGGTGTCACCTCAATTACCGAAGTCGGCTAGAGATGGCTATGGCTAAACGCTGGAGGTGGTGACCATCGCTGCAGCCCGACCAGTAGTAAGTGTACCCACCCATACTGATCGTGCCGCTACCAGGGCTTCTCTCCTCCAAGAGGGCAGCCACCTCAACTCCCAGTCGCTCCAATTCCCTCGATAGCAGAGGTAATCGCTCATCCTGCCGCAAGGACTGGATGTTCCAAGAAAATAATAAAGATAATAACAATGACAATAATCATAAATAATTGATAATAAGAATGGTAATAATTATGATAATAGAAAATAATGATAATAACAATACTAAAGATAATGAAATTAAGAATTTCAATAATGAAATTTATAATAAACATAATGATGACAGTAATAACGGCAATAATGATAGTTACTACCACTACTAATACTAATGGTAATATTAATGCTGCCGGTGATAAGACGCGTCTTTAACCAACCCTTCCCAAGAGCCCAATTAGGTGGTCTGTGTTTAAACTGCGCCATAATTACTAGTTCATTTTGTAACGATAATAGAACAGATGTTACCGATGGGAGGAGACAATCAACAATAACGAACCAATCATGGTTTACGAGGCTACTGTGCTAGAATTAACATTTATGTATTGTCTTAACATTATAGGACTGTCATACGTGATGGTGGGTATACTGATCGATCGTTTTTTTTTTTTTTTTTTGTAAGTCCTGAAAGTTGATTTTTTCCCTAATAACTATAATCTCCTCAGTTGTTCATCTGATTAATTTATCAGAATATCCTGTTTCATTGTTACTATTATAAGCTCCATTATTATTTTCTGTTCTTCTTGATTAGTAACAATAACATTACCATAATGATAATGATAATCATTATGATGATGATACCAATAAAAGACATTAAAGAAATAATAGTAACATTAAAAATATATATGAAAATGACATTAACAATAACTGTAATAGGGATGATAGTAATATTAAAAATATGATAATGCTAATAATGATGGCATTAGATAGTAATAATAATGTAAATATATAAAAATAACAGCAAATAACAACAATAATAACAATAATAATGATAACATAATAATAATATAAAGCAACAATAACAATGATAATGATAATAACAACAAATAATAATAATAACAAAACTATTAATAATAATGATAACAGTGATGACAAAAATAATAATTTCAATAACCATCATTATTATAACAATCATGGTAAAGTTAATAATGGTAATAAGAGTTATAATAATATTCATTATTATTAGTAGTAGCAGTAGTATCATAAACAGTAATGATAATAATAATAAGATTGATATCAGTAAAGACGACAACAATAATACAATAATATTAATGATAATAATGATAGTAAAAAGAAGTAATAATGATAAGGATGAAGATGTTGATAATAATGATGATAATGATAATAACAATAATAATGATGACGATGAGAATATAAGACTATAATAGTTATTCAAGAATAATGATGATTATAATAATAATAGCAACAACAATAATAGTAATAATAATAATAGTAATAAAAACAACAAGAACAAGGAAAACGAAATAACCTCTATTCTCTGTCTGCCTGTTTAGTTCCTGATATTTTTGTATACACATTATCTGTCTCTTTCTCACCTCCTCTCTTCCCCTTCCTTCCCTCTCTCCAACACAAAATGTGCCTAAGAATACAATGTAATAACTAAAGATTTCTGCATTAAAACTTTCCTGGAAAGAAAATGCTCGCGAGAAAGGTCTGATCTTTTTTCATAACAATTAATGAAACAACTTTTAGACTTTTGAGTCTTCCCTTTAGGGGTTACGGCGAACGAAAAGTTTTTTTTTTTTTTTTTTTTTTTTTTACTATTCTATGCTATGTGGGTTTGCCTTCTGGTGCAGCTTAAAAAAAAAAAAAAAAAAAAAAAAAAAAATCTTAGGAACTGCTCTTTGTCAAAGTTTAACAAATTGCATATATGAACTTAAATATACATTTATGTACATACAATCAACATTTATATATATATATAATAATATATATGTATATTTATATTTATATTAAAATATATATAAGTATATGTAAAATATATATATATATATATAGATATAGATATATATATATATATATATATATTATATAATACTATATTATATACATATATATATACACTTTATATATATATATATATATATATATATATAATATATATATATATATACATATATGTAGTAATATAATCATATATATAGTATATATATATATATATATATATATATATAATAATATGTATATATATATATAATATATATATATATATATATATATATATATATATATTATATATATTACATATATATACATATATATATAATATATATATATATATATATATATATATTATAATATATATATATTTACATATACTTATATTATTTATATATAAATATAAATATACATATATATATATATATATATATAAATGTGTGATTGTATGTACATAAATGTATATTAAGTTCATTATTGCAATTTGTTAAACTTTGACAAAGAGCAGTTCACTAAGATTTTTTTTTTTTTTTTTTTTTTTTTTTAAGCTGCACCAGAAGGCATACCCACATAGCATAGCATAGTAAAAAAAAAAAAAAAAAAAAAAAAAAAAACATTTTCGTTGCCGTAACCCCTAAAGGGAAGACTCAAAGTCTAAAAGTTGTTTCATAATTGTTATGAAAAAAGATCAGACCTTTCTCGCGAGCATTTTCTTTCCAGGAAAGTTTTAATGCAGAAATCTTTAGTTATTACATTGTATTCTTAGGCACATTTGTGTTGGAGAGAGGGAAGGAAGGGGAAGAGAGGAGGTGAGAAAGAGAAGTAATGTGTATACAAAAATATCAGGAACTAACACAGGCAGACAGAGAATAGAGGTTATTCGTTTTCCTTGTTCTGTGTTTTTATTACATTATATTATTACTATTATTGTTGTTGCTTATTATTATAATCATCATTATTCTTGAATAACTATTATAGTCTATATTCTCATCGTCATCATATTATTGTATTATCATATCATCATTATATCAACATCTTCATCCTTATCATTATACTTTCTTTTTACTATCATATTATCATTAATATATTGTATTATTGTTGTCGTCTTTACTGATATCAATCTTATTATTATTATCATTACTGTTATGATACTACTGCTATACTAATAATAATGAATATTATTATAACTCTTATTACATTATTAACTTTACCATGATTGTTATAATAATGATGGTTATTGAAATTATTATTTTTGTCATCACTGTTATCATTATTATTAATAGTTTGTTAATTATTATTGTTGTTATTATCATTATCATTGTTATTGTTGCTTTTATATTATTATTATTGTTATCATTATTATTGTGTATTATTGTTGTTATTTGCTGTTATTTTATTATTTACATTATTATTACTATCTAATGCCATCATTATTAGCATTATCATATTTTAATATTACTATCATCCCTATTACAGTTATTGTTAATGTCATTTTCATATATATTTTTAATGTTACTATTATTTCTTTAATGTCTTTATGGTATCATCATCATAATGATTATCATTATCATTATGGTAATGTTATTGTTACTAATCAAGAAGAACAGAAAATAATAATGGAGCTTATAATAGTAACAATGAAACAGGATATTCTGATAAATTAATCAGATGAAAACTGAGGAGATATAGTTATTAGGGAAAAAAATCAACTTTCAGGACTTACAAAAAAAAACAAAAAAAAAAAAACGAACGAAAAGTATACCCAACCAACACGTATGACAGTCCTATAATGTTAAGACAATACATAAATGTTAATTCTAGCACAGTAGCCTCGTAAACCATGATTGGTTCGTTATTGTTGATTGTCTCCTCCCATCGGTAACATCTGTTCTATTATCGTTACAAAATGAACTAGTAATTATGGCGCAGTTTAAACACAGACCACCTAATTGGGCTCTTGGGAAGGGTTGGTTAAAGACGCGTCTTATCACCGGCAGCATTAATATTACCATTAGTATTAGTAGTGGTAGTAACTATCATTATTGCCGTTATTACTGTCATCATTATGTTTATTATAAATTTCATTATTGAAATTCTTAATTTCATTATCTTTAGTATTGTTATTATCATTATTTTCTATTATCATAATTATTACCATTCTTATTATCAATTATTATGATTATTGTCATTGTTATTATCTTATTATTTTCTTGGAACATCCAGTCCTTGCGGCAGGATGAGCGATTACCTCTGCTATCGAGGGAATTGGAGCGACTGGGAGTTGAGGTGGCTGCCCTCTTGGAGGAGAGAAGCCCTGGTAGCGGCACGATCAGTATGGGTGGGTACATTACTACTGGTCGGGCTGCAGCGATGGTCACCCCTCCAGCGTTAGCCATAGCCATCTCTAGCCGACTCGGTAATTGAGGTGACACCGGCTGATTAGTGAATTATAGGAATGAGACTGAAGCATGCCTTGGCTTCATGTGTCTTATTACTGTACACACTCTACTGTAAAGTTGATGTGAAAGAGGCGTTCTATGCCAAACTCGCATCTGTGGCAGATAATTGCCCCCGGCGAGATATTCGCATTGTTCTGGGCGACTTCAATGCGGAAGAGAACAGCCTCCTCTCCGGGACTTGCTAGGTCCAGAAAATGAGGATCTTTGGCTCCTGGTACCAGCACTCCAACACACATTGTGGACATGGTAAGGTGATACAGGTACAGTGGCCAAGGAGATCGGACCACATTCTTGTTAGCACACGATGGAGGATCCTCCAGAACTGGAGAGTTTACCAGAGTGCCGAGTTCTGAGCACTGACCATAGGCTGGCTGTGGCTAGCCTGTGGGTCCACTTCAAAACTCCCTGTCCCTCCAATGGCCACTCTAAGGTGTTTCACTTGGACAGACTAAAGGAGGAGGAGTGTCCTGTGGGTTCACCATGGCAGTCTCTGACCGATTCACAGAACAAAAACCTGATGGACCCAGTTGCTCTGTGGGAGCTCTTCAAGCACATAACACTCGAAGCAGCCCAGGGAGTCCATTTGACGTATGCCCAAGGGCAAGGCAGAATTTTCTATCTCCCTGGAGGAATTAGAGGCTACTAAAGCATGTTGTATGGCTCGGCTGAATGGTAATCAAGTCTTGCATCGCTCCTTGGTGCGTAGGGCTCGGATGCTGCTGAAAAGGGACAAGGAACAGTTCATCAGGAATCTTGCTGAGGAGGTTGAAGGCCGTTTCTTGGTAAATGACCTTCGCCCTGCCTACTAAGCCCTAAGAAAGCTGAACTCGAAGCCCTCCTCACAGGATGACTGCAGTCTGAACAGTGGATGAATGGATCATCTCAGATCATGTTGGGTTCGTGAATGTTGGATGAGTATTTGAGCAGTTGTACTAGGTAGACCCTCCAACAGTTAGCTTGGATGCAAGTGATGTCACAATACCTGTGCCGGACCCACCCATCAGCGAGGAACCTCCTACCATAAAGGAGGTTAGGATGGCGATTTCCAAGCTGAAGAGTGGGAAAGCTACAGGCATATGTGATATTCTTGTTGAACTTCTAAAGGCTGGGGGTGAACCTATGGCTCGGGGCCTACACATAGTCCTGACTGCCATCTGCAGTCTGGTGCCATTCCCCCTGACCTGCTGAGGGGCATGGTCATCCCTCTCTGGAAGGGGAAAGATCATCGTGGGATTGTAGCATTACACTGCTCAGCATATCAAGCAAAGTTTTTGCCCACATTCTTTTGAAAACGGATCTGCAACCACCTACTGAGGCACCAGAGACCAGAGCAGTCTGGATTTACCTCTGGCAAGACCGAATACTAGCACTTCGAGTAATTGTGGAATGCATTTTGAGTATGGTCGTGGGTTGCTTGCGGGCCTACATCGACCTCAAGAAGCCATTAGACTCTGCATCGGGAATCGCTGTGGGAGATCCTGAGACTCAGGGGAATTCCGATGCAGATTATTGGCCTAATAGCTGAGAGTGCTGTTAAGTGTGGAGGGGGTCTGTCGAACTTCTTCCCTGTTAATTCAGGGGTGAGGCAAGGCTGTGTCCTTGCACGAACACTTTTCAACACCTGTATGGGGCTGGATAATGAGCAGAGCTACTAGCCAAAGTCAGTGTCGAGCAAAACTGGGCAATTTCAAGGTCTCAGACCGATGATGTTGCTATCCTATCTGAGTCCTTGGAGTCACTTGTGGCGGCTCCTGATGTATTTAGCAATGAGACGAAGCCCTTAGCCCTAGAGGTCTCCTGGACCAAGACCAAGATTCAGGATTTTGGGGGCCTGTTAGGGGATCGATCCATGCTTGCGGTGAAGATGTTGAAGTTACAGAGAGTTATACATACCTTGGTAACGTAGTCCATATCTCTGGGGTGTCAGACCAAGAAATCAATAGATGGATAGGTCTGGCAACAGGAGCCATGAACTCGATCAACAAGAGCATTTGGAGATGTTGGTACCTATGCAGAAGGACCAAGCTACATGTCTCCAAGGGCCCTTGATACTGCAAGTTTTGCTGAATGGAAGCGAAACCTGGATGTTATCCATGCCTTTGGGTCTCGTCTTAATGCCTTTTGTAACAAGTTCCTTCGCCAGATCATGGGGTGCAGTTGGCAGGACCATGTGTCCAAACCCACGGTTACCACGTGAGACTAGCATGGACCTGTTACTTGCATAATCAGGATTGCCAACTCAGGCTATATGGGCAGCTAGCTCGTTTCCCTGTGGGATGACCCTGCCCATCAGGTTGTCTCTTTGTGAGGGCAACCCTGGGTGGAGGAGGCCTGTGGGATAACCCAGGAAGTCATGGCTCGGGCAGCACGACGAGCCCTGTCGCGAGGAATTGGAGATGGGCCGAGGGCCTGCCTGGAGACTCGCCTCGAGCGAAGGGTGGATGCGGCCATGCGCCCCCGTCGCCGTTAGCCCTTGATGATGATGATGATCACCATTATCTGTATGTCTGTGTTTCTCTCTCTCTCTCTCTATTGTATCTTTCTTTCTCTCTGTCTGTCTGTCTATCTCTCTCTCCCTCTTTTCTCTGTATATATATATATATATATATATATATATATATATTTTATATATATATATATGTGTGTGTGTATATATTTATATATATCTGGCGCTTCAAGTCACTGTAGAGCGCCGATGGAGTTCGGATGTAGGATGCTTGCATCTTACATCGACCTTAAGAAGGTGTTTGATACGATGCATCGCAAATCAATCTGGGAGATCCTGAGAATAAGAGGAATTCCAACAAGGATTATTGGATTAAAAATATGGGCTTTATACGGGTTTTGAAAGTGCGTAAGAGAGGTGGTGGGTTGTCGAGCTTTTTTCCCTTAGAAAAGGAGGGGAAAGGGCTGGTTCTTGCAGGGCTGGACCCCGTGGTAGGTATATCCAGTACGGGGCAACTGGGATATCAAGTCAACTGACATTTGATATGTTGCAATCTTTTGATTTGTGAATTAATGGCCTTTGAAATAGCAATAAGAAACTCCTGGGGTAAAGCAAGACAAATCCATTGGGGAGTCCAGACAGATCACAGCTTGGGGGTCTGCAAGAAATCATGTACAGTTATAACGCTTGATGAGACATACGAGGTCACAGGTTTTATACCGGTCGGTAGTCTATCAGACTAGGAAGTTCAGGCCTGACGCAGGGGTCATAATCCGGACAAGAAATTTGGGACGTGGTACTTGTGCAGAAGGCCAGCTTACTTGTTTCAAGGCCATGAACTGCCATTTTAATTACGTTAGTGACCTTGGAAGCAATCTTGAACTCGTCTTGATGCCTTTGGTAACAGACCTTCACCGATCATGGGTACAGTTGGCGGGACCATGTGTCAAACCAGCGGATGCACCATGAGACTGACATAGGGCCTGTTACTTGCACAATCGCTATCGCCGACTCAGGCTATACGACCACCTGGTTGTCTCTGTTCGAAACAACCCTGGGTGGAGTACGCCTGTGAGACGACCTAGGATGTCGTGGCTTGGGCAGATCAATCAAACTGTGCACAGATGCACACACTCCACATGGGAGCGATTCGTGTGTGTACTAAACGCGGATTTGCATAACTCATCAGTCTATCATAGATATGATGGTGAGTTGGGAACCACCAACAATAATTACTAAACATCAACTCCTCTGGGGAAGGATCATTGGTCAGCCACCCAGTATAAAGACCAAGTCAGCTACATGATGTCAACATGGCGGCAAGAGTTAAACACCGCATCGATGTCACAATTATAATGATGATGATGAGAGATATATATATATATATCATTATATATATATATATATATATATATATATGCATGTATATATATGCATGTATACACACACACACGTGTGTGTGTGGTGTTTCAACTGCCTTAGTGCAGCTTTTCTTGCTCTGACAGCTTGTTGACATTCATCAGACCACCATGGTACTGGAGGCGACGTAATGCCGTACTTTCGGAATGGATGCTTCTGCTGCAGGTGAATCATAATGGAAGTGATTAACTGCATCTTGAACACACTGGAAATCATTCACATATCTTTGAAATACTGCAGTTGATCTAAAAAGATTCCAGCCTGCATGTTCAAGTCACCATCTCTGCACTCCATTGGCTGGAATGCTATTCACCTCCCGCAAAAGTATTGGAAAGTGGTCGCTTCCATATAAGTCTTCCATGACCTACCAAGTGAAATTCATCTATGAATCAGGTGAGCCAATTGACAGGTCTATATTGGAAAATGTCCCAGTTTGAATTTGGAAATGTGTGGGAGTGTCACTGTTAAGTAAAACTGCATCTAATCTTAAGAGCAAGGACTCCAAGGCACAAAGTGTCTCCCCAGAGGTGATGCCGACCATTGAAATCTCCCAAAAGTAGAAATAAATGTGGCAACTGCCCGAGTAGATCTTCCAAATCATCTATGTTGATATTATGTGGAGGAAGGTAGATAGATGCAACAGTGTAAGGTCGTGTCAAGCCTATTCTCACAGCCTTCACCTGCAGTGTTGTCTGCAGGTGGATGGCCTGGAAGGGAATATCCTGACGTACCATTACTGATACTCATCCATGAGGTCCATTATCAAAGGTCCCATAATGGGCCTGAACTTGGAATCCTCTCAGGGAAATGGGACGATTTTCCCTGGTCATTATTTTTTGTAGGCATACACAAACTGAGTTACATGAAGCTATCAGATGTTGCAGATCTTCCCATTTCACATGAATTCCCTGACAGTTCCATTGGATTAGGGTATCCAGTTCTTTAAACTACCTCATCATAAGGTGCTTGGCAGCACCTGTGGTCAAGGTTTGCCCCACACCTTTAGGCTGTACTTTTCCAGGATCTTGGGAGAATCTTTTGAGGGGTTGTTACCCATGGGACTAGTTTCCACAGGCTTCCTTTTAACAGGCTCGGGATTCCTTTGCCTGGGCAAAGGATTGACCTGAGCCTTTGCTCAGGGGCATTCTGCTAGCAAGGGGGCCCCCGGTGGATGTAGGTGGCAGTGGTGCTGTCACTGTTAAGGCTCTGGGAGCCTTAAAACTGTTGGCCCAAAGCCCTTACTTTAGGAGGAGGAGTCCCTCAATAGACCCTTCACCCCTTTACTCCGTTCTGGTGGAACCAATTCACCAGAGGCAGTTTCAGCAATTGGGGACTGGGTTTAAAGGCAGTGGCAGACGGTGTGGTGTAAGAAGAACTAGAGGGCAAGGATTGGTGGGAAGGAGGATGGGCTAGAAAACGAAGCAAAAGGATTTACCTGGCTGTGCAAGCAGCCCCCCCGGGGCACATCAACTTTGCCTCTGGAAAACTAACTTTCTCCTTGCTCCTTATTAGAAATACTTCTTTTTCAAATGTGTACCTTTTACATTGCTTTAAAAGAAGTTTCATGAGCTTCTTTTTCAGTGATAATACATATTAGACCTGGACAAGTTGTCATCTCCTTGATGACCTGTTGTAACCACATTTAACAGTACTCTTGGTTGCCCCATTTTCCTTAAAAGGCAAGAGTTGGTTCCTTGGTTGTCATTTTCCTTAAAAAGGCAAGAGTTGGCTCCTTGCCAATAACCCTGGCAGTGGAAGCACCATAAAAGGGTTTGGGCACATATGGCTTTACCTTGAGGTGGTACCAATGCCAACTTAACTGATTGTGGAAGGCCCTAACTTGTTAAAAGTTAGAAGGAGAGCTGGTGTCTACTGTTCCATACCATCAACTTTTTAAAAACATTTACTCCCAAACTACATTAAAATTCTCTAGTTCCTCTAACAGTTTTTCCTCAGAATACGTCATCAGGTCTAGGGAAAGACAATTCTCTTACACTGATTGAGGGTTTTGTGAGGAGAACTGTACTTGACCCAGGGATGTCGCATATCGCCGTAGACGGTCACTCTCGTCTGGTGACGAAACCTCAAACTATTCAGGCTACCATCTCGCTGTGGGGTGATGCGAGGATCACGATGGACATACCTCAACTATTTTCCGATGTACTTCAAAAATATCAAGCTCCATGATTGATACACCACAATAGTCTTTTACCACTATATGAAATACTCAAAATTTACCAGGTAAGATTTCCTTAATGGATTAAGGAGGACTTTTTCTCCTTCTTACCGTTGGGATTCTAGGAACCATTACGATTTTCCCATTCTTGCCCTTTGGATGCTGGAAAGGTTCCAGAGTGACATGTGATGTTCCAGAGGGATGGTCGGGGATTGCGTAGGTCGTCAGGGAGAGGCTAGATTCTTTGTAAATTTGTAGTACTCATACAAATTAGGGAATTCTTCATTTCCTCACCCCCCACCCACCCTGGAGTCCAACGAGGGGAAGCTATAGTTGGGCTCAAAATCTTCCCAACAGCCACAGGGGTAATGAGGAAATATACGCAGCCAAATACTACAGTACTGTGGCAGTGCAGAACCTAGAGCTACCGACTGAACATGCTGCTTTAAACCCCAGCCGATATTTTACCAGCTGATTGAAATTGACCGGGCCTTGATTAAAAAAGCCATCCGTCTAACCAGAATAGAGGATCAAAGAGGGGGTGTGGGTAGCTGCAGGGGACAGCGTGAGCATCACTCAACCTCCAGGATCCTGTCTCCTGGTAATACAGGATGCCATGCAGGCAAACACACGTGGGAGAGTTCTCCCTGGCCCAAGATGGAATGAACCAGGGGTGGGTGCACCATCCCCTCTCATAGGCCTTGGTGCACCAGGAAGCCATTTTGTCTCATCCCTCACTGATGACCCCTCCAGTATGGGTAGCCCTCTGGTCCGGCTCCCCAGATCAAGGCGGCAAGGCGGCTTCCGTTAGGGGGGCAGTCACTGTGGAGCAACTTTGGGCAATATCAAGGTCACCGCCTTGACTGTGCTGATGTTGCTATTCCGTCTTGGAAACCCTTTGGTGGTTCTTGATACATTTAGCAGTGAAGCGAAGCCCCAGTGGCTATAGGTCTCCTGGACTAAGACCAAGATCCAGGACTTTAGGGGCCTGCTAGGAGATCCTGTTCAGTCGGTACGTGCTTGCAGTGAGAAAATTAAGGTCACAGAGAGCTTTATATACTTTGGTAGTGCAGTTCATGACTCTGGGCTGTCAGACCAGGAAGTCACTAGACGGTTTGGTCTGACAGCTAGGGTCATGAAATCTCTTGACAAGAGTATATAGGATGCTAGTACCTGTTCAGAAGGACCAAGCTACAATAGTGCCTGTCAGTTTTACTATGCGGTAATGAAACCTGGACGCTCTCTTGTGGTTTGTAATCTGTTCTTGATGCCTTTTGTAACACGAACAGTAGTAATAAGAACCCCAATAAAAATTAAATAATGATGAAGGTGATATTAATACTAATACTAATACTGATATTAATAATGATAATGATAATGATGATGATAATAATAATAATAATAATAATAGATATAATGATGATAACAATTATTATTATTATTATTATTATTATTATTATTATTATTATTATTATTATTATTATTATATATCATTATAATTACTATTATTGTCATTATTATCATCACCATCATTATTAATAATGATGTATCGTTTTCATAATAATAATGAGAAAATTAATTTATATTTAAATTACAATAATGTTGATAACAATTATGTATATCGTTTGTGAAAAAAAAACAATATTGATAGTAATACAACTACTTATAATAATATTTAATGTAATGATAATAGCAATAATGACAATAATGATATTAATGATAATAGTAATAACAGTATTGATGATAATAATTATGATTGTTATTATTCTTGTCATTATCATTATTATTGTTATTATTACTATTACTATTGCTATTATCATAATATAGATGATAAAAACAATCGTAATAATTATATCAACGATGATAATAATAATGATAACAATAATGATATTACTAATGATAATAATAATGATAATAATGATAATAATAATATAGATAATAATGACAATTATAATGGAAATAATGATTATATCACTGATCATGATTATATTGATAAAATGGTGGGCACCCTATTGTTGATAAGAACAACAATAATGATAATTATGATTGTAATACCAGATAAAGATAATAATAATAATGATGATGACAACAATAACAATTATGAAAATAATAACAATAATAATAATTAAAGCAATAATAACAAAAAGAAAGTCATCGGGAACCGTGTGTTTTATGTATGGGGGTGTGAATGTTGTATGAAAGAAGGGTGGAAGGAAAATACAGAATGTGTGTGCTGAATATTGCATGTGTGTGTAAATGTGACAAGGGAGCTAGCGCAGGTTGAACCTCTGCGTGGGCGTGTTTGAAAGAAAAATGCAAAATCATGAAATTCTTTCTCTTCCCTTCGGTTTGAGCATCCACCTGCTGGAAGCGGGAACCCAGGTGTAGCAAAAGTTTATGGTCAGCATAATATACTCCGATTCATCTAGTCTTTTTACAGCCTTTCAGGGGTGGTGATGTATTGCGCCCACTCCTCTCTATGGTCAAAGCCACTATTTCCCTTTCTACTGGGAAATCCAATCGGGTTTTATCTAGAGGGGGCACTATTAATTAACGTCAAGTGTGAGCTCTCCTGTATCATTGCCTGAATCATACTACTGATGAACCCACACTATAAAAATATAATCATAAGAGGGTTACTGATGATCTAATTTCAGTCTTATAGGTAACTGAGAGAAGGGTAATATCAAACAATTGATAATCTTACACTTCTTGATATATTGAATTATAAATCATTAAACTTTTACAACTAAAAACCTTAATTGACACAGATATCCTCTTCTCCACTAATGTGTGTAGTATAGACTGTCCTTCTCTTATATCTTCCTTCTTGAATCCATTGTCTGTACAGACTTTTCTCAATTTTCTTCATATCTTCACTATATCAATTCAGAGGATTCCTAAGGATGGCATCTGCTTTACAATCTGGTGGATCTCTCCAAGGACTTCTCTTGAAGCAAACACAACAAAAACAGGAGAACAACAACAAAAAAAACATTCCTAAAAAAAAAGAAACAATTGCTCTATTGTTTAAAAAGAATGATTTTAAAAACCTTA
>NC_051393.1:55943860-55956360 GCF_015228065.2 Penaeus monodon | reverse complement strand
AGGCAGGCACCACGGCCCATCTCTAGTTCTACGACAGGTCTCGTCGAGCTGCCCCAAGCCGTGATCGCCCTAGGACGTCCCCACAGGTCTCCCCACCCAGGGTTGTCTCGCAGGGAGACAAACCTGTGTGGGCAGGGTCGTCCAAGGGAGGCGAGCTAGGTGGCCATATAGCCTGATGTTGGCGATCCCGGGATTATGAAAGTAACAGGTCCCATGCCAGTAATCACACGGTGTAAACCGCCGGTTGGACACGTGGTCCTGCCAACTGGAAACCATGACCCGGCAAAGGGACTTGTTACAAAGGGCATCAAGGAATGACTCCAAGACACAGGATAGCGTCCAGGTTTCGCTTCCATAGAGCAAAACTGGCAGTATCAAGGCCTTGAAGACACGCAGCTTGGTCCTTCTTCATAGGTACCAACATCTCCAAACGCTCTTGTTGATCGAGTTCATGGCTCCTGTTGCCAGACCAATCCGTCTACTGACTTCCTGGTCTGACAACCCAGAGATATGGACTACGCTACCAAGGTATGTAAAACTTTCTGTGACTTCAACGTCCTCGCCGCAAGCATGGATCATCTGAACGGGTTCCCCTAACAGGCCCCCAAAGTCCTGAATCTTGGTCTTGGTCCAGGAGACCTCTAGGCCTAGGGGCTTCGCCTCATTGCTAAATGCATCAAGAGCCACCACAAGTGACTCCAAGGACTCAGATAGGATGGCAACATCGTCGGCAAAGTCAAGGTCTGAGACCTTAATATTGCCTAGTGTTGCTCCACACTGACTTTGGCTAGTAGCTCTGCCCATTATCCAGTCCATACAAGTGTTGAAAAGTGTTGGTGCAAAGACACAGCCTTGTCTCACCCCTCAATTAACAGGGAAGAAGTTCAACATACCCCCACCACACTTTACAGCACTTTCAGTACCAGTATAGAGGCTTGCTATCAGGCCAATAATCTGTGTCGAAATTCCCCTGAGCCTCAGGATCTCCCATAGCGATTCCCGATACACCGAGTCAAACGCCTTCTTGAGGTCGATGTAGGCTGCGAACAACCCACGACCAAACTCACGACGGCGTTCCACAATTACTCAAAGCGCTAGTAGACAGTCTATTGTGGACTTGCCAGGAGTAAATCCACACTGCTCCGGTCTCTGATGCCTCAGTAGGTGGTTGCGGATCCGTTTCAGAAGAATGTGGGTGAGAACCTTGCCTGGTATGCTGAGCAGTGTAATGCCACGGTAGTTGCTACAATTCCAACGATCCCCTTTCCCCTTCCATAGAGGGATGACCACGCCCTCAGCAGGTCAGGGGGAATGGTACCAGACTGCCAAAGGCAGTCAGAACTGTATGCAGGACCCGAGCCACAGGTTCACCCCCAGCCTTTAGCAGTTCAGCAGGGATATCACATATGCCTGCAGCTTTCCCACTCTTCAGCTTGGAAATCGCCAGCCTAACCTCTGTTAGGGTAGGAGGTTCCTCGCTGATGGGTGGGTCCGACACAGGCGCTGCGACATCGCTTGCATCCAAGCTAACTGTTGGAGGGTCCACCTGGTACAACTGTTCAAAATACTCAGCTCAATGTTCACGAACCCCAACATGATCTGAGATGATCTGTCCATCCGCTGATTGGACTGCAGTCATCTGTGAGGAGTGCTTAGGGTTCAGTTTTCTCAGGGCTTGGTAGGCAGGGCGAAGGTCATTTACCAAGAAATGGCCTTCGACCTCCTCAGCAAGATTCCTGATGAACTGTTCCTCGTCCCTTCTCAGCAGTATCCGAGCCCTACGCACCATGGAACAACGCAAGACTTGATTCCCATTCAGCCGAGCATTGTGACACACTTCAGTGGCCTCTAATGTCTCCAGGGAGATAGAATTCTGCCTTGGACTCCTGAGCTCCTTCGAGTGTTATGCGCTTGAAGAACTCCCACAGAGCAACTGGGTCCGTCAGGTTGCTGGGTTCTGTGAATCGGTCAGAGACTGCTATGTTGAACCCACGGGCACACTCCTCCTCCCTTAGTCTGTCCAAGTGAAACACCTTAGAGTGGCCACTGGAGGACGGGGAGTTTTGAAGTGGACCCGCAGGCTAGCCACAAGCAGCCTATGGTCGGTGCCATAGAACTCGGTACCCCGGTAAACCCTGCAGTTCTGGAGGATCTCCTTGGCCACTGTACCGTATGCTGTACCAAGTCTAGCAATGCGGGTTGGAGCGCTGGTACCAGGAGCCAGAGATCCTCATTTTCTGGGACCTAGCAAAGTCCCGGAGAAGGAGGCTATTCTCGCTGCTGGGATCAGCTCCCGAGCCATGGGGGCCGACCAGACACTCGTAGCCAGCTCGGTCACAGCCGAGATACCGCATTGAAGTCGCCGAACAATGCGAATATCTCGCCGGGGGCAATCGTCTGCCACAGATGCAGAGTTTGGCGTAGAACACCTCTTTCACATCGATTTTTATATACATCGGTAGGAGCGTATACAGCAATAAGAGAGAAGAAGCCAAAAAGCATATTCATATATATAAAAAAAAAAAAAAAAAAAAAAAAAAAAAAAAAAAATATATATATATATATATATACTATATATATATATATATATATATATATATATATATATATATATATATTATATATATATATGATTATGATTATCACTGTGATCATTGTTTCTGTTGAAACAATTTTCATTAATTTTATCATTGTTGTTTTTTATTGTTTTATCAATAATTAAAATATGAACCACTATCATAGTAATAATTATAATAATAATAATCGTAATACTAAAAATATTAGTACAAATGATAGTTACAATTATAATAATAATGAATAAAGTTATAATAATAATGATAATAACAATAATGATGATGGTAACGACGATAATAATAATAATGTTAATAATAATAATTATTATTTCCATAATAATAATAGTAATAATAATAATAATAATGATAATAATAACAGCAATAATGTTGTTCACGATAATGATAATAATGATGAAATAATGATGGCGGTGATAACAGTTAGGAAGTCTTACAGCAATGCAAGAATAGAAAGAATAACAATAATTTGAATAGTTAAATGATTTTTAATACGTTAACATGTTCAGTGTCGCCAGTGTTATCATTCATCAGCATTATTATTAAAATAAAACGTTGGGAATAACAGCATCATGTAATTCTTCCCAGCCTCACCTTATTAGGTACCACATTCAGGTCTGGCGGAAGAAAAACTGCGAGAGGCAAAGTCGGCATGTGACCGAAGATGCGAATGTTGTAGATGAAGTATTCCATTAGGTATAGGTCAGAGGTTGTCATTCTGTGGAAACTGATGACTGTGTCCGAGGAGGAATTTGGCCACTGAGGAACGAGTACATATCGGTGGATTCGGTAAGAAACTCTGCAGGGCTATGTAGGTACACTCGCTAAAATAAGTATCTTTATTCGGGAGTAGGTGAAACCGAAACGGTCGCTGGGAGTTGATTCGGAAAGGTTGGTACTTGTTGTTTACAAAGCTCGGAGCAGATGAAGCTTCATAATGTGTTCAAATAGTGTTTTGGAGATGATATGGCTAGTGCCTTGTATTATGGCAATATTAGCAATGGAGACTTCATACACTATTTGTAGCGTCATAATTGCGTTTTACTCTGAATGATTAACAAGAGCCGAAATATCAACAGAATTAGGTATTTCTAAAGCCAACTGGGTCTCTGCGGATCCAGCGACACCAAAAATCTGGATCCACCAGAGACAGAACCAGAATTGGACGCCCTAGATGCACGACGGAGGAAGAGGATAAAGTAAATGTCATTCAAAACTATAAATCGATGTGTTATATGAAAGGCAAATAGGAAGCTTGGATTTAAGTGCATGAATATTACGAGCAAATGAAGACTATTTGATACTCGGCGGCAACACCCTTTACAAGTGACTGGATTTGAGAAGGGGGCTTGGCCGATAGTACCACGTCCCCCTACCGTGAGTCACTTTCTTCTTAGTTATTTGTTTTGATTTTTTTAATAATCCATAACTACTGCAAGGGATGTGGGCCCCTTTTGTCATGCTGGCAACATCCGGCGGGACTTAGCATAACTGTCAGAAACCGTTGGGCTGTTTCAGCGGATGCACAGCAGGGGGTTGGGGAGTTGACGGATGTCGGGCCCAGCAGATTTATGCGGTACACCTACATGGAAATCCTGGACAAAATATGGTGGTCCCCCAAGCCATTTTGCCTCGTCCAGGATAACAGCCCCATCCATATAGTCAGTGTTGTGAAGGCGTGATTTCGACAACACCCCGAGATTACACTGTGCTATATCCACCCAAATCACTAGATCTCAATCCCATTGAGATTTTTGGCACCAGGGCAGGTATCTCTCAAGATCATACCCGCAATCGTCATATCGCCAATACCCAAGCAATTACGGCATAGAAGTGATTGTTCTCTGCCAGTCAACATCGGCTTTCATACCACGCAGTTTTGCCAGCATTCGCCACGCTGGTGGCTATAACAGGAAATATTAAAAGGGATATATTTCTAAACCCATTTTAGAAAATTTAGCGAAGTGAACAAACAAATGAAAAATAAACATTAGCTATTCCGGGCACTTTAGAGCTATAATCGGATCTATATAGGTGTAATTAGTGAAAAAGTAAAGATTTGTGGTCCTTGGGGGTGCCAGACCTTCAGGGGGCAAAGAGATTCGGAGGGGGTGGGGGTGACACCCTTCCCAGGGATATCAGGTCGAGTTCACAGCACTTTTGCCAACCGGTGTCGTCGTCGTATTGTTAAGTCAGAAAGAGTAAAGAGTAAATATACTTTTTTTTAGCGAGTGTACTTTTAATGGATATTTATTACTGCATCCGTCGCACGCAATCATAAGTGATATTACACACACATACACATAGACATCTACCTTTCTTTGGCCTGTAGCACTAAAGTAGGAAGGATGACACATTCACATACATACAATCATATACACTGCATCCATACACACTACATTCACACATCTGCACAGACAACAAACAAACAGACAAACACATACACATATATAGACGTGCGCATGCACACACACGTACAAGTGAAAAAAAAAAAGAAACAAAAAAACTAATTTACTTACTTCAAGAACTGGATAATGTTGGTAACTTTCTACAAGTTTGGTCTCTTTGATAATTGATATCGGATGGTGTTGCCAGAATCTTCCTTGTCCGATGTGATCGCGTGTGTCTCCGAATTTTACACCAACTCTTTGTAAACAGTTTCCTAAGGGGATATGCATCAATGCATAATTAAATACACTATACAATATTAATACAAAGTGAGACTGAAATGTAAAGACAACTTCGATGGACAAGTTTTAATGTGAGAGATGTTGCAGTGATATTGCTATGGAAAAAAAAGTAATATCCCATCTCTCATTTTACTCTTTCTCCTTCCTTATTCTTTCTTTCTCCCTATCTATCCTCCCCACCCCACCCTCTCTATCTCTTTCTCTTTCTCTCTCCCTTCTTCCCTCTCCAAATCCCCCCCACCCCCCCCCCTCTCTACTCCCTTTTTCTCTTCTTCTCTCCCTCCCTCCCCTCCCTCCCCTCCCTCCCTCCACCCTCTCTCTCTCTCTCCCCTTCTCTCTCTCTCTCCTTTCTCTTCTCACTCCTCTCCTCTCTCCTCTCTCTCCTCTCCCCTCCCCCCCTCTCTCTCTCTCCCCTCTCTCCTTCTCCCTTTCCCCTCCCTTTCTCTTCTTCTTTCCTTCTCTCTCTTTCTTCTTCTCTCCTCTCTCTCTTCCCCTTTTCCTCTCTCTCTCCTCTCTCCTCTCTCTTTCTTCTCCTCTCTCCCTCTCCTCTCTCTCATCTCCTCCCCTTTTTTTAAATCTCTCTCCACTCCGCCCCCCCCTTCCTTCACACTGCCCTTGGCAGATCGCAGTGTTTGGCAACGCCTGCTCGATAAACCTTCGGACTGATTCTCTGCCCATAACATAGCCTGCTCCTATAAAAAGAAAGAGATAAGAGAAACAAGTGAGTGAGGGAAGGAATATAAACGAGTAGAGAGAAAGAGAGAGAGCGAGAGAGAGAGAGAGAGAGAGAGAGAGAGAGAGAGAGAGAGCAAATAGTATACAGAGAGAGAAAGAGAGAGAGAGAGAGAGAGAGAGAGAGAGAAAAGATAAGAGAGAGAGAGAGAGAGAGAGAGAGAGAGAGAGAGAGAGAGAACTATACATAAAGACAAAGAGGGAAAGAGACGAGTATAGGATAACGATAAATTGCAAATCATTTTATTCAACACCAAATATTTACAGGGAAACATTAACATATACACATCAGTTTCTCACCTCCTGCATTATATCGTCCGAAATTTTTATAGTAAAGTCCAAAATAAATAGGGTCGTTTGTATCATAAGCACGTAACATATAACGTAGATTTTCCATTATCACATATCTGAAAGAAAAAATCAAAATAGGTAAGACTTTCTAGGCGATTTGTTGCTGTAGAATGACATAAAAAGTAAGTGGAAGAAAAAATACCCCAACCCCTGCAGTAAGGGAGAAATATATAAGTAAACATACACACACACGTGTGTGTGTGTGTGTGTGTGTGTTATATTTGTTATAATATATATATATATATTTTATTATATTTTATATATATATATATATATATAATATATATATATATATATATATATTATATATTTTTTTTTGTTTTTTTTGTGTTTTGTTGTTGTTAATATTATTTTTATAATAATTTTAAACAAAAGACAACTTGTAAAAGTTTTGTGTGGGTGTGGTGTTGGGTGTGTGTGTTTGTGTGGTGTGTGTGGTGTGGTGTGTGTGTATAAAATAAAATAATTTTTGGTTTTTGTTTTTGCGGGGCCGGGTTGAAAATAAATAAAATCAGATAGAAAAGCAAAATTATATAAAACAAAAAACAAATATAAACAACAATAACAAACAACAAAAAAGTAACACAAACAATAACAACAAAATAACAGATAAACCAAACCAAGTACAAAATCAGGTGAGCTAGGATTGGACAATAAATATGGACTAGTGTTCGTTGATGAGCCCGGGCTAGAGTGGGTTCTGTGCTCCGATGGTAGCGGTCAGTGCGGGCCCTGATGGGCACCAGTTTGTTGGCGGCGCGTAGGGCCCCCAGGGGGCGGCGCGTCGGGGGGCAGCAGGTCACGGTGGGCGTGGGATGGCCAGCAATTTTAGGCCAAACTGCTGCAGGAGTTGGTAGTGAGGGGCGAGGGAGTGAGGCCTAGGCAGCCAGGGCGCGGTCATACAGTGTAGACGGGCCGAGAAGATTTTGGGCTGCCCTTTCTGCCCCTCTCAATATTTAGCATGGGGGTTTGGTAGGGGGGGCCAGGGGGGGGGAAAGGTTTTTAGGGGATGAATCCTTAAATTCTAAACTCCGGGGGAACCCCAAAGGGGACTTGGGGCACGCGCATGTGAACCTTAGGCCAAACCTCAGATTCTTTTGACGTGCTGCGTCCGGGAAGTTTCGCGTGGTGAGCCGAGAGCGGGTGGAACGGACTAGTCGAGCGGAGGGTTGTCCAGCGGAGGGGGGGGAGGGGGCGGGGGGGGGGAAAAGTCAACTGCATCCAACTGATTTCGGGCGATTGTGGTGACGTGATTTGCGGTGGTCCAGGAGAGGGGGTTTTTCGGGGGTGTGTGGATGGCGGAGTGGTCAGGGCGGGAAATTATCAAGGCGGCGGCGAGGGTGAGTCATCCCGATTTCCAACGATGTGGGTTTTGAGGGAGAGCATCGTTAATCATGACTAGAAGCAAGGGGCCCTTTAGGCCCCTGGGGACTCCGCACGGGAGTGGCGAAGGCTGGAGATTTGCCCCCTCACCCGGACGGCCTGTTGCCTGTTGGGGAAAAATCTGCCCCAGGGATGAGGCCCCTCCCTATGCCCGGGGAAGCTGCTGTTTTTTGAGATGATTATGTGGTCCACCGGCAAAGCTTTCTTGAAAGTCTATAAAGATGCTGGTGACGGGGGAATTTGCGTTTGTCGGGGGGAGGGGCGAAGTCGGGGGAGCGAGGGGGAGTGTGGGTGGAAGAGGGGCATGTTGGGCCTGGTGGGGGGGTCCCGTCGGCGACAAGCTTTTCACACAGCGGCGGGGCAAGGAAAATGGCGATGGGTCTTAGTTCGCCGAATGAGGGGGGGGCTTGGGTTTCCCGAGGGCGGTGAAAATGCGGTCTTCCCATTGTGTGGGCCTTAACTGTTGAAATGGGGGCGTTTAAAGGGGAAAGTAAAGGAGGGGCAAGTTCCATTGCGAAACTCCTTGATGAGGCCTTCAGTCGGGGGGAGTGGTGGCCCCCCTTGACGCGATTCTTCCACTTTTGAAGCCCTGGGACGACTGACTGTGGGGCAAATGGCGGGCCGCAGGTAGGCGGGGGGGGCGGGGGGTGTCCAGGGGCGGTAGCTGTGAAAAATTGAGGCGAAATGTCATTGAACCTCTGCGCTTTTACTGGGGGTAAGGTTTTTTGGGCATGGAAACTCCCGGGGGATTTCAACCCCCACACTCCCGAACTTTTCCGTACATTGGCTGGGCTGCATGTGCTGTAGTTTGTTGTGGTAAAGGGTTTTTTGGCTGTTTTTATTTCCCTGATACGTTTGCGGAGTGATTTGTAGGGGGTGATGTTTTGCGGTTGGAAGGCTTGTTTCTCTGTTGAATAGGGGTTTGTGCGGCCCCTGATCCAAAGGAGGGGTTTATGGTGGGTCTGAGTGCTTTTCCCGGAAAAAATTTAAAAACCGTAGTGACGGTCAGAGATAGAGTGCCCCTTGCCCCCCCAAAAACGGGGTAAAAACGTCGTCCAGGTGTTTTGGGTAATCCCCCCAAAATTATGTTGAGGACTGTGTGGGGGGCCTGTATTTCCCGGTCTTGGGCTCTTTGGCTGAGAGAGGGGGGGCGAACAGCCCCTAACCTATACTGTCGCTCCGCCGACAAAATAGGTAAGGAGGCGGTCCCCCATGTAAATCAAAGGATTCAAAACAGGTTCTTTTTCATAAGTGGGGAAAATTTTTCTCTTGGACAGATGGGCTCATTTTTCGTCGAAGGGGTCTATTTTATTAAAATACCACATATTATCATCTTGCATACGGGTATCGCACGCGCAAAGGGCAGTGGTGGGCAGGGGGGCTGATACAGTTTTGGTGGGGGTCGTGGGGGGTGGGAAAACCACAGCAGATGGGGACGGGCGAGGCGAGGGTGGGGGGAGGGTTTTTCCCCCCACAACACTTCCGGGCAACCGAATTCCCCCTTTTAAGGGGGTGGGCGGATTTTTTCTGGGGAAAAAGGGTGACCCCCCTCCCCGTTTGGTTTGGCGGAGGCGTGGAAATCGAGCCGGTTATGAATGGTATCAGCCCGGATTTGCCCCCCTCGGATGGGTACAAATTTCCCCGGGGATTCAAAGGATGATAGGGGTCTTTTTGTTTTTGAGGATGTGACATTAGACAGGAAACTTTGGGGAAAATGTCCGAGTCGGGGAACTTAAAAAATGTAGGTGGGTTTTTAGCGGGTTTGGGCCCTTCTTTTTTTTTGTTTTTCTACCCCGGAGTATGGGAATGCGCCTTTGAGTGTGAGGCCTCCTTTTGCACCCGGGAAGAAAAATGTCAAATTTTTTTAAATGGTACCCTCACTGTTGGGAAACCACAATTTTTTTTAAGAAATTTGTTTTCGTTGCCCGAAGAAGCCCCATACTAAAATCAGAAAAAAGGGGGAAGGGGGCGAGGCAGTGGGGGGGGGCCGTTTTTATCGAAAGAAAAGCCAGTTTTAGAAAGTCACCAACACCAGGAATTCACTAAAAAAACCTGCACCCCCTTGACTAGCCTAATAAAATCAAAAAAAATTCCGGGGCAAAAAAAAAAAAACAAAAACAGATGAGGCCAAACCCGCCGGGGGCCCCCAGGAGCGCCGACTTGCACGTCTTTTGAGGGCGTCAGGTAAAGTATTGGTGTGTGTAAAATTATATGATTATTGTGTGTGGTACATATATAGTTTTAAGATGTAGTTGTGTGTGGGGTGTGTGTTGTGTTTGGTGTAATATTTGTATATAATGTGTGGGTGTTGTGTTTTACATTATATGTATATAGTGGGTGGTGTTGGTACAATATTGTATATGATGGTGTGTGTGTGTGTGGACTTATGTATAAAATTGTGGTGTTTTTGGTGTGTGTGTACTATATATGTTTAAAAAGTAAACATACAACACGCTTTTTGTTTTTGTGGTGGTTTGTGTACATATATATGTATATTGTTGGTGTGCATATATATGTATATATAAGTAAACATACCCACGTGTGGTGTGTAAATAATAGATATGCATTTTAAAAAACTAAAATATACTAAAATTATTTTAAATATTAATAATTTTTTTTTTTTAAATTTTATATATATATATATGTTGTATTGTTAATTGTTTTAAATTTACACAACACACACACACAACACACAAAACCATATATTTATAATGTATATAAATATATTTTAAATATATGTATATATTTTAATATATATATTATATATATATATATATAATATATGTGGTGTGTGTGGGTGGTATTGTCATACATACACACACACACCACACACCCACAAAAATAATTTTTATATATATTTTATATATAAAATATATATAGATTATAATAATATAATAATATATATTTTTAATATGGCGGGTTATATATAAATCAATAATTAAATATATAAATATATATAATATATATAATATATATATATTGTCGTTCTCTTGGGATGTGTCCTTTTCAGGGGTTCACTGGACCCCGCGGGGGGCTGTAGCGCCTGTGTTGGTCGCCTCACCGTTTGTTGCTTGCTGGATTGCGAAGTTCTGGCTTCGCCCGGGCCTTTCACTATGGCCGGCCCGGTCGTTTTTTTAGGGCTGCCCTTTGTTTTTTGACACTGGGGGGTACGTGGCGTGGGTTTCCAACAGGCGCCCCGTAGCCGGGGGTTTAAGCCTCCATAATCTTTACCAGCACGACGGCTGGTTTGGGGGCTTTGTTTTGGAAATTTGGGGCCGTAATTTCTCCAAGTAATTCGGTGGGGCTTGGGCCCCCGAAATGCATGCAAAACCTCTCTTTGTTCTATGGTTTGTATGATCTGCCTTGCACAGTGGAAAACCTAGGGTATTCTGTGCAAAAATGACTGGTACCTCTGTTTTTTTATTTAGAGAGTGCCAGTGGTTCATGCCTGTGGCATCTGAGTCCCAGCTGGCCGAGAGGGATAATCCTTTTCCTCCTGTAACTGCAGGAGGAAGGGTTGCCGTCACCGTCCCTTCTCAAATAATTTTCGGTTGTGTTATCATGGGGATTGGGGGATCCCCCGCCGATTTCGGTAATCTGCAGCAAGTCATTCCCTTGATCCCAGTGGGGGGAAACCCCCAGTTTATGATAATTTTCTACCTTCAAGACCAGGCATCAGCAGCTGAAGAAAAAGGCCTCTCCTCTCCTCCCTCTTCCCTGCGGTGAACGGTCCCTAATTTGGGACGATTCAGAGAGAAGGGAGGATCGTTCCGGCAAGGGTGGCGGACGGGGGGCGCGCGGTGGGGGCCGAGCAACGCCAAGGTCACCATATCCCTCGATCGGTGGGTTTTTATGGGCATATTAAAGAGATGCCCGCGCCCGGCCCAGCAAATTTGGCCTCGGGTCTTTCCCCGTTACCCGGCGGTGACGCGCCCCATTGTTGATGCCGATTTTTGTGCTTGCATGAGCTTTGTGCCCTCCTGCCTCTCTTTCCTTTCAATTTTTGGGCTTGGATAACTCTGTGCCAAACCCTTTTGGGAACTGGACCCCATCTTCGGGCGCGTGCTCGGGCGGGGGGCCTTTACCCCCCGCAGGGGAGGGTGTGTCGGGGGGCCTTTGAAGGCCCTGCCTTACGGTGTGAAAGATTTCATTTTTTTGCAGGGGCTGGTTGACAGACCATTGATGATGCCAACTTTTTTTTTTTTCGAAAAGGGGGATGGCAGGTAGGAAAACCCCTTGGCCTTTAGCCCGGTTTTGTCAATAGCAGCGTAGCAGACTCAATTCCCTCCGTATAGGAAGTACCCGGATAAAGTTAGTTTCTCCCCCACTGTGTGAAAAGGGCTTTTTTGGGTTTTCAAGGGGTGAAGGGAAATTACGGAACAGGTAAGGTCCCCTCTACACTCACTGAGGGAAAAATTTTGGGGGTTTCAGAGAGAAAGGATTCACGTTCCCCCCCCTGCCAAAGAAGCCCGGGAAAAAAATCAGCCCCCTTCCTCACTGTGAAAAACAGTTGGGTTGGCGTTTTTAAGGGACGAAAGGGCTTATGGAACGGACAGGACCCCCTTTCCCCCACGAGGTGAAACATCCTTTTGGGTGTTTCAGAGAGAAGAGGGTTCACCTTAAAAAACCGTCCGCCCTAGGAACTCTGGAAAAATTTAATTTCTCTCCTCACTGGTGAAACAGTCTGTGGCCGGGGTGTTTTAGAGGGAGAAGGAAATAACAGGAAAAAGGGGCGGGCCCCCTTTTTTCAATGATG
>NC_051393.1:55934089-55943760 GCF_015228065.2 Penaeus monodon | reverse complement strand
GAATCCACCGATATGTACTCGTTCCTCAGTGGCCAAATTCCTCCTCGGACACAGTCATCAGTTTCCACAGAATGACAACCTCTGACCTATACCTAATGGAATACTTCATCTACAACATTCGCATCTTCGGTCACATGCCGACTTTGCCTCTCGCAGTTTTTCTTCCGCCAGACCTGAATGTGGTACCTAATAAGGTGAGGCTGGGAAGAATTACATGATGCTGTTATTCCCAACGTTTTATTTTAAATAATAATGCTGATGAAATGATAACACTGGCGACACTGAACATGTTAACGTATTAAAAATCATTTAACTATTCAAATTATTGTTATTCTTTCTATTCTTGCATTGCTGTAAGACTTCCTAACTGTTATCACCGCCATCATTATTTCATCATTATTATCATTATCGTGAACAACATTATTGCTGTTATTATTATTATTATTATTATTATTATTATTATTATCATTATTATTATCATTATTATTATTATTATTATTACTATTATTATTATGGAAATAACAATAATTATTATTATTAACATTATTATTATTATCGTCGTTACCATCATCATTATTGTTATTATCATTATTATTATAACTTTATTCATTATTATTATAATTTGTAACATCATTTGTACTAATATTTTTAGTATTACGATTATCATTATTATAATTATTACTATGATAGTGGTTCATATTTTGATTATTGATAAAACAATAAAAAACAACAATGATAAAATTAATGAAAATTGTTTCAACAGAAACAATGATCACAGTGATAATCATAATCATATATATATATATATATATATATATATATATATATATATATATATATATATATATATAATATATATATTATATATATATTTTTTTTTTTTTTTTTTTTTTTTTTTTTTTTTTTTTTTTATATATATGAATATGCTTTTGGCTTCTTCTCTCTTATTGCTGTATACGCTCCTACCGATGTATATAAAATCGATGTGAAAGAGGTGTTCTACGCCAAACTCGCATCTGTGGCAGACGATTTCCCCGGCGAGATATTCGCATTGTTGGGCGACTTCAATGCGGTATCTCGGCTGTGACCGAGCTGGCTACGAGATGTCTGTCGGCCCCCATGGCTCGGGAGCTGATCCCAGCAGCGAGAATAGCCTCCTTCTCCGGGACTTGCTAGGTCCCAGAAATGAGGATCTCTGGCTCCTGGTACAGCGCTCCAACCCGCATCGCTGGACTTGGTACAGCGATACGGGTACAGTGGCCAAGGAGATCCTCCAGAACTGCAGGGTTTACCGGGGTACCGAGTTCTATGGCACCGACCATAGGCTGCTTGTGGCTAGCCTGCGGGTCCACTTCAAAACTCCCGTCCTCCGTGGCCACTAAGGGTTTCACTTGGACAGACTAAGGGAGGAGGAGTGTGCCCGTGGGTCAAACCCATGGCAGTCTCTGACCGTTTCCCACAGAACCCCGCAACCTGATGGACCCCAGTTCCCTCGGGTGGGAGTTCTTCAAGAGCATAACACTCAAAGCAGCTCAGGAGTCCAAGGCAGAATGCCATCTCCCTGGAGACATTAGAGACCACTGAAGTGTGTCAAATGCTCGGCTGAATGGGAATCAAGTCTTGCGTTTTTCCATGGTGCGTAGGGCTCGGAACTGCTGAGAAGGGACGAGGAAACAGTTCACCCAGGAATCTTGCTGAGGAGTCGAAGGCCATTCTTGGTAAATGACCTTCGCCCTGCCTACAAGCCCTGAGAAAACTGAACCCTAACACCCCTCACAGATGACTGCAGCCCAAATCAGCGGATGACAGATCATCTCAGATCATGTGGGGTTCGTGAACATTGAGCTGAGTATTTTAAAACAGTTGTACCAGGTGGACCCTCCAACAGTTAGCTTTGGATGAAAAGCGATGTCGCAGCGCCTGTGCCGGACCCCCCCATCAGCGAGGAACCTCCTACCCCTAACAGAGGTTAGGGTTTGGCGATTTCCAAGCTGAAGAGTGGGAAAGCTGCAGGCATATGTGATATCCCTGCTGAATGCTAAAGGTGGGGGTGAAACCTGTGGCTGGGGCCCTGCATACAGTTCTGACTGCCTTTGCAGTCTGGTACCATTCCCCCTGACCTGCTGGAGGCGTGGGTCACCCCCTCTAGGGAAAGGGGGAAAGGGATCGTTGGAATTGGTAGCAACTACCGTGGCATTACACTGCCTCAGAAATACCAGGCAAGGTTCTAAACCCACTTCTTCTGAAACGGATCCGCAACCACCTACTGAGGCATCAGAGACCGGAGCAGTGTGGATTTACTCCTGGCAAGTCCACGATAGACTGTATACTAGCGCTTTGAGTAATTGTGGAACGCCGTCGTAAGTTTGGTCTTTGGGTTGTTCGCAGCCTACAATCGACCTCAAGAGGGGTTTGACCCCGGTGTATCGGGAATCGCTAGGGGGGATCCTGAAGCTCAGGGGAATTTCGACACAGATTATTGGCCTATAGCAAGCCTCTATACTGGTTTTCTGAAAGTGCGTAAAGGTGGTGGGGGTATGTTGAAACCTTCTTCCCTGTTTAATTGAGGGGTGAGACAAGGCTGTGTCTTTGCACCAACACTTTTTTAAACACTTGTATGGACTGGATAATGGGCAGAGCTACTAGCCAAAGTCAGTGTGGGGCAACACTAGGCAATATTAAGGTCTCAGACCTTGACTTTGCCGACGATGTTGCCATCCTATCTGAGTCCTTGGAGTCACTTGTGGTGGCTCTTGATGCATTTAGCAATGAGGCGAAGCCCCTAGGCCTAGAGGTCTCCTGGACCAAGACCAAGATTCAGGACTTTGGGGGCCTGTTAGGGGAACCCGTTCAGATGATCCATGCTTGCGGCGAGGACGTTGAAGTCACAGAAAGTTTTACATACCTTGGTAGCGTAGTCCATATCTCTGGGTTGTCAGACCAGGAAGTCAGTAGACGGAATTGGTTCTGGCAACAGGAGCCATGAACTCGATCAACAAGAGCGTTTGGAGATGTTGGTACCTATGAAGAAGGACCAAGCTGCGTGTCTTCAAGGCCTTGATACTGCCAGTTTTGCTCTATGGAAGCGAAACCTGGACGCTATCCTGTGTCTTGGAGTCATTCCTTGATGCCCTTTGTAACAAGTCCCTTTGCCGGGTCATGGGGTACAGTTGGCAGGACCACGTGTCCAACCGGCGGTTACACCGTGAGACTAGCATGGGACCTGTTACTTGCATAATCCGGGATCGCCAACTCAGGCTATATGGCCACCTAGCTCGCTTCCCTATGGACGATCCTGCCCATCAGATTGTCTCCCTGCGAGACAACCCCGGGTGGACATCTCATAGCCAGCTCGATCGCAGGCAGATACCGCATTGAAGTCATCAAGAATAATATGAATATCTCATTGAGGACAGCTATCTGTCACAGATGCTTGTTGGGCTTAATACATCTCATTCACATCAAGTTTATAAACATCAGTAGGAACGTACACAGCAATAAGAGACATGAAACCAAATGTAAACTTCAGTCTCAATACATTTATATGCTCATCGACCGGAGTGACCTCCACTACCAAGGGCTGAAGTCTGCTGGAGATGGCTATAGCTACTCCCTGGACCTCCCTCGACAGTAGTGGCAATTGATCGTCCTGTTGCAAAGAGGAGACTCTAAGCCCCCACCCTGACAATCCGTCTGAGCTGTAACCTCAGGCAGTCACTCCGGGTGGACGCCACCTCTGTCACCCCCACCAACGTTCCCCATATAGAGAGGACTAGCTGGTTGCAGGTCCCCGAATCCTCCTATGGGGTCCTGTGTATATATATAGACATACGTACATACACATATATGTATATAAATAAATATATATATATATATATATATATATATATATATATACTATATATATATATATATAATATATATATATATAGTATATAATATATGCATCTATATATATATATATATATATATATAATATATATTTATGTATATACATATATTATTATATAATATTTAACATATATATATAATATATATATATATATTATATATTATTATTGTTGATATATATATAATATATTATTAATTAAATATATATATAGTATTATAGATGTAATTTTGTTTATATATATAATATATATATATATATATTATAATTAATATATAATTATTTTTTAATTACTTTACTTATATATATATATAATATATTATATAAATTTTTTATATATATATATTATTCCCCAAAATATTAATTATGTATAGTAAAATAGCAACTAAATTTTATATATTTTTTCTATCTATCTATCTATCTATCTATTATCTATCTATTAATCTTAAAAATTTTATATTATTATATATATATTAATATTTTTATATATATTATATATTTATGTATATATAATTATATATAATATATATATATATATATATATATAACATATATATATATTAATACAACTATAAATTTTTATATATATTTTATTATATATATATATATATATGTATATATGATATATATATATATATATTATATTAATATATAAATTAACAAAATATATCAATCTATCTTCCCGGTATATATGTGTATATAACACACTACATATTATATGTTATGTCTTTTTGTGTGTGTGTGGGTGTGTGTGTGTGGGGTGTGTGTTTGTGTGTGTGTGTACGTTTTGTGTGTGTTTTTTAAAAGTTAAAATTTCATCTGATTAAAAAATTTTTCCATTATTTTTTAAAACTCGAAAACAAAAAACAAAACCTACGTTTTTGATCTTCTACTCCTCTCTCCCTCTCTCTTCTCTCCCCTCTCTCCTCCTCTCTCTCTCCTTCCCCCCCCCCTCTCTCTCTCCTCTCTCTCTCCTTTCTCTCTCTCTCTCTTCCCCCCCCACGCCCCCCTCCCTCTCTTTTTCTCTCTTCCCTCGCCCCCCCCCCTCTCTCTCTTCCCATCCCTTTCTCACTTTTTTTTCTTTCCCTTTTTCCCTCTTCCCTTCCCCCCGCCCCCCCCCGTCTCTCTCTCTCCTCTCTCTCCTCTCCTCTCTCTCTCTTCTATATATATATATATAATTATTATTTATATATATATATATTTTAAAATATAATTAATATTATATATATAATATATTATAAGTAATAATATATTATAATAATGATATTTTATATATATAT
The DNA here is from genome assembly GCF_015228065.2 of Penaeus monodon. Classification (NCBI taxonomy): domain Eukaryota; kingdom Metazoa; phylum Arthropoda; class Malacostraca; order Decapoda; family Penaeidae; genus Penaeus; species Penaeus monodon. The sequence goes on along the minus strand of NC_051393.1, from coordinate 55,938,591 downwards.
ATTTTTATAATATAAAATTTTTATATATAATTATAATGTATGTTATAATGCACATACAAAGACATACAGAAAAAAAAATATATAATGGGAGTATGTATCTGTTTTTTTAGGATACAAAAAAATATATATTATTATATATTATTAAAATATATATATATAAAATTAATATATATATATATTATATTAAATTAAAATAATATATTTTTATAATTTTTTGTTGTTTGGGGGTGTGTGTGGTGGTGGTGTGTGTTGTTGGGGGGTGTGGGGGATATACATACACACACACACACACACACACACACACACACACACCCACACACACACACACAAAATATTATTTAAATAATATATATATATAATTAACATATATAATAATATTAAATTTATATAATTATATATAATATAATTATTTATATATATATTTTATAATAAATTTATAAATTTTATATTATATATTATATATATATAAAAAATTTTTTTTAAAATTTTTATATTTTATTTAAAAATATAATATATTATTTTTATAATTTTATATATATATATTTATTGTGTGGTGTGTGGTGTGTGTGTGTGTTTTGTTTGGGCGTGTAGAGGGGTATTATATATATATATATATATATATAATATATATATATTAATATATATATTATATATACACATATTATATATTTTTAATACTATATTTTTTTATATATTATATATAATATATATATATATATATTTTATTGTGTGTGTTTTTGTGTGTGGGTTTTTGGTGTGTGTGTGTGTGTGGGGTGTGTGTGGTTTGTGTCTGTTGGTGTGGGGTGTGTGGGGTGTGTGTGTGTGTGGGGTGGTACATATAAAATAATGCCCCCACACACACACACACACACACACACAAAAACACACACCCACACCCCCACCCAAAAAAAAAAAAAAAAAAAAAAAAAAAAAAAAAAAAAAAATATATATATATATATATATAAAATATAATATATATAATATAGGTGTGTGTGTGGTAGTAATATATTATATATTTTTATATTATTTATAAAAAATAAATTATAAAATATTTTATATATTATAATAAATATAATAATAATAATATATATATAAATAATTTAAATATTCCCTATTTTATAATTCCCTTTTATGTACGTATATATGGTATTTGTATATGTATAAAGTATAAATTTTTATAATTATTAAAATAATATATATAATATAATATTATAATATTTATATATTTTAAAGTATGTGTGGGTGGTGTTTGTGGGTTGGTTTTGTGTGTATGGTGTGTTTTTTGGGAGATGTGGTGTGTTGTGTGTGTGTGTGGGGTAGTGGGGGGTGTGGTGTGTGTGTGTGGTGTGTGGTGTGTTGTGGTGTGTTTTGGTGGGCGTGGTTATTTGAGTGTATGTATATAATATATATTTTATATAATATAATAAATATATATATATAATAATAAATATATAATATTTTAAAATTATATGTATATTAAAAAATAAAATATATATATATATAATTGTATATATATGCATGTTATATGTATATAATGTATATATATTTAACATAATATATATATATATATATATATATATATTTTAAATTATAAATTTTAATATATATATATAATATATATAAATATATATTATTATAATGTGTGTTTGTGTGTGGTGTGTGTGTGTGTGTGTGTTTGTGTTGGTTTTGTGTGTGGCAGTATATTAAAAATAAATATATATATATATATATATATATAAAATAATATATATATTATATATATTTTTATATATGTGGTGTGGTGTGTGTGTGTGTGTGTGTGTGTGTGTTTGGTTGTGTGTGTGTGTGTGTGTGTGTGTAATATAAAATGAATGCACACACACCACCACACCACACAACACCACACACACACCCACACACACACACACACACACACCAACACAATATATATAATAATATATATATATATATATATTATGTATAATTTTATAATATATATATATTAATATTATATTTTATATATTATGTAATTGTAATTTAAAAATTTATATATATATATATATATAAAATTTTTTTAAAAAAAGGGATTATATTTTTTAAAAATCATATTATAATATAAAATATATATTTTATAGTATATAATTACATATTTTTATATATTCATATTATACATATATAGTATCGTAATATGTTATTTTTATATGTTAAAATATGTATATTATATTATTATTAATATATTTATTATTATATAATATTAATATAATTAATATATTATTATTAATATTATATATGTATTGTGGGTGGGTTTGGGTTTTGTGTTTGTTGCATGATGTGTGATGTGGTGTGTGTTGTTGTGTCTGTGGGTGTGGTGGGTATTTTGATATATGTTAGTGTGTGTGTGTTGTGTGTTTTGTGTTGGGTGTGTGTTTGTTGGGTGTGTTGTGTGTGTGTGTGTGTGTGTGTGTGTTGTGTGTGTGTGTGGTTTTTGTGTGTGCGTGTGATTCGAGTGATATATAAAAATTATATTATATATATATATATAAATATATATTATATATATAGTAAAATTAGCATGTATATATGTTTTATATATGTATAATAATGTATTTCATTTATATAAATATATAATAATATATATATAATATTATATATATATATATATATTATATATATTATTTGTGTGTGTGTGTGGTGTGTGTGTGTGTATGGTTGTGTGTGTGTGGTGTTGTGTTGTGTGGGGTGTGCATGTTTTTAAATAAATATAAAATATATATTTTAATATATATATATATATATATATATATATAATATTACATACATACATATATTATAAATATAATATATATTATATATTATGTATAATATAATAATATATATATATAAAATTATATTTTTATATATATTGTTGTGTGGTTTTTGTGTGCGTGTGTGTGGGTGGTGTGTGGTGTTGGGTGTGGTGTGTGGTGTGTGGTTTTTGTGTGTGTGTGTGTGGGCTGAGGGTCGTGTGGTGGTTGGTGTGTTGTGTGTGGGTGGTGTGTGTTTCTGTTGTGTTCTTGGGGGGGTGTGTGTGTTTTGGGGTTTTGGGTTTGTTTGTGTGGGGGTGGGGTTTTTGGGTTTGGGGGGGGTGTGTGTGTGTGTGTGTGGGTGTTGGTGTGTGTGGTGTTGTGTGTGTGGGTGTGTGTGTGTGTGTGGGTTTTTGTTATGTATGGATGTGTGGGTGATGTGGGTGGGGTTGTGTGGTTTTTTGGGTGGTGTGTGCGTGGGTGTTGGTGTGTGTGGTTGTTTTTCGTGGTGCGTGGTATTGAATTAAAAAATTTTATATTTATATATATATATTAAAATAAAATATATTTTAAAATAATATTAAATTTTTAATTATATAATTAAAAATATAAATATAATATATAAATATAAAATATATAATATTAAAATATATTAATAATTTTTTACCATATCAAAAAGACAACAAAAAAAAAGATAATTTTTTTATAGGATAATATAAATATAATATAAAATATATATATATATAATATATATTTAATATTGTAAATATATAAATTATAATATAAATATAAAATTATTTTATATATCATATAGTTTTAAAAAAATAATAATTTTTTCGGTTTTTATATATAAATATATATATATATATATATATAATATATATTATATATATATATATATTTTATATGTAATTATACATTATAATAATTATATATTATATATATATATATTAATTATATATATTATATTAAAATTAAAAACTTGTATATATATAAATTTCCTTATTTTATATATTATATATAATATAATAATATTATAAAATATATATTTGTTGTGTGGTGTGTGTGTGTGTGTGGTGGTGGTGGTGTTTGTGTGGTGTGTGTGTGTGTGTGTTGTGTGTTGTGGTGTGTGTGTTGTTTGGGGGGGTTTTGATTCTATGCACACCACACAACCCCACAAAACCCCAAAAAACACACACACACAACCCCCCCCCCAAAAAAAAAAATGTATATAATTGCATGTATATTTGTATATATAGTAATATTGTAAACACCCAAAAACTAACAAACCCCCACCACACACACACACATACTAATTTTATAATATTTAAATATAATATTTTAATAATATATATATATTGGTGGTTGTGTGTTGTGTGGTGGTGTGTGTGGTGTGTGGGTGTGTGTGTGTGTGGTTTTTGTGGTGTGTTGTTGTGTGGGTGGGTTTTCTGGTATGTGTGGTTGGGTTTTTGTGTGTTGTGTGTGTATGTGGTCTGTGGTGTGGTGGTTCTGAGTGGTGGGTGTGTGTGGTGTGTGTGGTGGTGTGTTGTGGTGTGAGTGTGTGTGTTGTTGGTGTGTGTGTGTGTGTTTTATGGTGGCGTGTGTATTTTGGGGGTATATATAAATAATATTATAATATATTAATATATATATATATATATTAAATATTATAGTATAATTAATAAAATATAATAATATATATAAAAAAAAAAAAAAAAAAAAAAAAAAAATATATAAAAA
>NC_051393.1:55918401-55928401 GCF_015228065.2 Penaeus monodon | reverse complement strand
TTATATTATATATATATATATTATATTAAAATTTTAAAATTTAAAAAGAAAAAATAAAATATATTAATATTCCTATTGATATATATATTATATAATATAATAATATATATTTTTCTTTTAATACATAAATATTATATTAATTTTTAAATATAAATTTTAAAATAATAATATATATATAATATATACTAGTAAAAAATATATCTTTTTTTTTTGTAGTCTTTGTATTTTTATGTGTATAAATATATATAATATAATTTTATATATTTTATATAATATATAATTAATATATATTTATATATATTTATATATATAATATAAAAAATTTTTATATAATATTATATATATATTATATTATATATATATATATAATATATATATATACTCAAAACACACGCCCCAAAAAGAAAAACCCCACACACACCCACATACACCACGAACACCACACACAAACACAAAACACCACACCAAAACCCCACACACATACATACTACCAGAAACACACACACACCCACACACACCACACACACCACACACACACAAACCCAAACACACCACCCCACACGCACAATACAAAACACCCACACACACACCACCCGCACACCAAACCACACACACAAAAAAAACACAGAAAAAACAGAAAACCCACACACACACACACACACACACCCCACCCAACACACGCACCAAATACCCACCACAAACAACCACCACACACACAAACCCCCCCACCACACACACACAACAACCACAACCACACCCACACACACACCACCCCCAAAAAATATAAAATATATATATATAAAATTTAATATAATTAACATATAAAAATTAATAATATGTATATATATGTAGTATTATATAAAATAATAATAAAAATATATATATATATATATATTATAAATTTTTTTTAATACACACCACCACACACCAAACACACCACACACACACCATCACACACAACACACACACACCACACACAATAATATTATATAATATATATATAAATAATATAATTTTATATAATAAAATTTATATATTTGATAAACATTATATATACATTTTAATATATACATGCATATAAACATAATATATATATTATAAAATATAATATTATATTAATATAATATATTATAACACTGAATACCCGCACACCAAAACACCAAAACCCCAACCCCACACCCCCAAAAAACACACACACACACACCCAACCCCCACACCCCACACACACATACCACACACACACAACCATACCAAATACAAATAACACACACACAACACACACGACACACACACACACAACACACATACACAATACATGCTCAAACACACACAAATAACACCCCCCCACATAATTATATATAAAATATATATATATATATTATAAATATAATTTATTAAATATTTTTCTACATATATAATAATACTATGTTACATATACAAAACAAATAACGTTACATTATGAAAATTGAAATATTACATAGAATATAATACAATATATATTAAAAAAAAATAGAATAAAAATAATATAATAAAAAAAAATTAAAAATAAAAAAAAAAAATATAATACACATGTAAAATAAAATAAAAATAAATATAAATTTTAAAAACATTATATATATAAAATAAAATATATAATATTGTGGTGGTGTGTGGGTGTGTGTGGGGGTGGTGTGTGGTGTGGTGTGGTGTGGGTGTGGGTGGCATTCTGTTTATTGTACACCACACCACACACCCACACACACACAACCCACCACACCCCAAAACACACACACACCACAACAAAAAAAAAAATTAAAAAAAAATAATAATTTTAAAAATTTTTAAAATAAATGCACACACAACCAAAACACCACACCACACACACACCACAACACACACACACACACACAAAAATTTAAAAATAAAAAAAAAATAAAATTTTTTAAAAATTTTTTAAAATAAAAATAAAAATAAAAGGGGGGAAAAAAATATAAATATAACATTAAAAGCAAAAAAACAAAATTTAAAAAAAAATTTTTTAAAAAACAAAAAAAAAAAAAAAAAAAATTTTTAAAAAATAATTTAAAAAAAAAAAAAAAAAGAAAAAAAAACACACGCACACCAAACAACCAAACCACACACACCACCACACACACACACACACCACAACACACACCAAAACACCCCCACACACACACACACAAACACAAAAACACACACATACAACATACACACAACCAAACACACACCCCCCAACAAAAAAAAAAAAAATAAAAAAAATTAAAAAAAAAAAAAATTTACATATACAAAACACAAAACGGGGATAAGAAAATAGGGAAAAAACAAAAAATAAAAAAAATAAAAAAAATAAAAAATAATAGAAAAAAAATTTTAAACAAAAAAAAAAATTTTAAAAATTAAAAACATATAAAAATTTTAACAACCACAACACACCAAAAATAAATAATAAATAAAAAATAAATGATAATTTTAAAAATATAATATTTGGGGGGGTGTGGTGTGGTGGTGTGTGGGTGTGGGGGGGGGTGGTGCATTTATGTTTATTGTCACACAACACCCACCACACACCACACACACACACACACAGCACACACCCCACACACACACACAACACACCACCACCACACACACCACCACACCCCCCACCAAAATAAAAAAATAAAAAAAATATAAAAATATATAATTTAAAACAATATAAATAGAATATAAAAATAAAAATAAAAAAAAAAAAAAAAAAAAAATTTTTTAAAAAAAATTTTTAAAAAAAAAAAAAAAAAAAAATATAAAAAATTTCAAATTTAAAAAAAAAAAAAATATTTAAAATAAAAAGAAAAAAAAAAAAAAAGTTTTTTAAAAATTTTTTAAAACGTAAATTTTTATAAATTTTAAAATTTAAAAAATAATTTTAAAAAATATAATAATTAAAAATTTAAAAAAAAAAACTATATAATTTTAATATATAATATAAAATTTATATATACAAAAATTTTAAATAAAATAATTTTTTTTTTATTTTATATTATATTTATATATAAAATATATATTTTATATTAATTTTTTAAAACCCATTTTATTTTTTTATATAATTATATTTACATAATTTATATATATTTTTATATATTAAACTTATTTTTATTATATTATATATATTAAAATTTTTATTAATTATATTATATTTATATTATATAACAAAATATTTAATTTTGTATAAATATATATATTTTTTTATATATATTATATATATATATATTATTTTATTATATAAATTTTGTGTGTGTGTGTGTGTGTGTGGTGTGTGTGGTGTTGTGTGTGTGTGTGAGTGCGTGTGTGCATGTGTGTGTGTTTTTGTGTGTGTGTGTGTGGTGTGTGTGTGGTGTACATATAAAAAATGAAAGCCCACCACACACACACACACACCCCCACACACACACAACACACCCACAAATATATATTATATATAATATTAAAACTATATATATAAATATATATTATATTATATTTTATGTGTGTGTGTGTGTGTAGTATATATATAATATTATGTATATATTAAAATATTAATATATATATTATATATATATTATATGATTATTTTATATTTTACTTAAAAAATAAATAATTATATATATATTATATATATATTTGTCATATGTAATATATTTAATAATACATTATATCATCGTATATATGTGATTTGATTTTAACATTTTTTTTTATGTAATATATTTTATTTTATATATAAATTTTATATATATATATATATATATAAAATAAATATGTTGTGTGGGTGTTTTTTTGTGTGTGTTTAGTGTGTATTTGGGTGTTTGGATGCTGTATGTGTGTGTGTGTGTGTGTGTGTGTGTGTGTGTGGGTTGTGTGGTGTGGTGTGTGTGTGTGGTGTTGTGTTGTGTGTGTTTCTGTGGTCGGTGTATTTGAGGAGTTATATATTAATATTAAAATATATATATATATATATTATATATAAATTTTAAAAAATAATTTTAAATTTTTTTTTATTTATATATTATTTTTATAATATTATAAAATTATAAATATATTTTTTATGCATGTAATAGTTAAAATATTTTTTATGTATATACAATATATATATAATAATATATAATATATATAAATATATAAAATTTATTAATATATAAATATATATAATTATATAAATATATGTGTGTGTGTGGTGTTTGGTGTTTGTGTGTGTGGTGTGTGTGTGTGTGGGGTGCATGTAATATATAAATATATTATAATATATTATAATTATATATTTATATATATATATTTTATATTTGTGTGTTGTTGTGTGTGTGTGTGTGTGTGTGTTGTGGTTTTGTGGTGGTGTGTGTGTGTGTTGACATATAAACATGAAGCACCCCCCCAACCCCCACAACCACACACACCCACACCACACACACACACACACACACACACCAACATATATTAAAATTTTATATATAATAATAATAAATTTAGTATAAATTATATAATAATATTAATTAAAATATTATTGTCATGTGATGGATATATTTTTAATAAATATTTTAAATATTTTTAAAATTATAAGTTATATAATTTTTTAAACATAAAAAAATAAAATAAAATGTATATTATATACAATTTTAATAACAAATTTTCAAGAAAATTTAAATGTGATTTTTAGGGGGGAAAATAGTAAATATAAATGATGTTAAATAATTAAAAATATATATAAAAAATATAAATATATTATAATTAAAATTTTTTGGGGGGTGGGTGTTAGTGTGGGTGTTTTGTAGCAGTAGGGTAGGTTGTGTGTGGGGTGTCGTGGTGGGGGGGGGTATTTTTTTTTTGTAGGTGGGGGGGTGGGGGGGGTGTGTGGGGGTTGTGTGGTTTTGGGGGGGGGGGGTGTGTGGGTGGGTGGGCTGGTGGCGGGCGGGGGAAAAATTATAAAAAAAAAAAAATTAAAATAATTAAAAAGTAAATTTGCAGAAAGGTATATAAATATATTTTTAAAAAATATAAAAATAAATTAATAAAAATAAATAAATATTTTTAAAAATTAATTTTAAAATTTTGGTGGTGTGGCGTGTGGGTGGGATGGGTGGGGGTGGGGTGGGGGTTGTGGGGTGGGTGCGTAATATATAAAAAAATATAAAAAAAATATAAAATTATAAAATAATAAAAACAACATCAATTAAACATAAAATTAATTTTAATAATAGGGAAAAAAAATATAAATTTTAAAATTTTAAAATTTTATTTATGGTGTGGTGGTGTGTGGCGGTGTGTGTGGTGTGTGTGTGTGTTTTGGTGGGTGGGGGTTTTGGTGTGGTGGTGGGGTGTGGGGGGCGTGTATGTGTGGCGTTGTGTGTGGTTGTGTGTGGGTGGTGTGTGTGTGTGGTTTTGTTGGGTTCTGTGTTTGTGGTGTGTGGGTTTGTGTGTGGGGTGTGTTGGGGGTGGGGGTGTTTGGTAGGTTCGTGGGTGTGGGTGTTGGTGTGGGGGGTTGTGGGGTGTGGGTGTGGTGGTGTTTGGGGGGTTTTTTGGGTTTTGTTTTATGTTTTTGGGATGGGTTGGGTGTGTGTGGGGGGTTTTTGGTGTGTGGTGGGTGTGGTTTTTTGTGGGTGGTTGGTGTTTCTTGGGGGGCGGTGTATTTGAGATAATAATAATATAAATAATAAATAATATATATATTTAATTTTATTATAATTTAATATTTAAAAAATAATAAAAATAAATAAAAAATAAAATAGAAGATATAACATAAATATTATATTAATTTATACCATATCATACAAAGACTCAGAAAAAAAAAATATATTTATACTATTAATATATATAAAATTTTATATATATAAATATAAAATAATATAATTATATAATGTATTTTAAAATATATAATAAATATATATTAATAATTATAAATTAATTAATAATATTAAATATTTTTTCGTTTATTATAAATATATTATATATATATAAAATAATTAAAATTTAAAAATAATATATATTATTTATAGTAAATATAATACATTAATAAAAATAAAATATATATATATAAATATTATTAATTTTTTATATAAATAAACACTGTATATAATAAACCATAAAATATATAAATATTTTAATATATATATATATAATAATTATAATATTTTGGGGTGGGTTTTTGGTGGGTGTGTGTGGTGTGTGTGTGTGTTTGTGTGGTGGTGTGGTGTGTGTGTTGTGTGTGTGTGTGTGGGTGGGTGTGTGTGTGTTTTTATTCATATGCCCACAACCACACACACACACCACACACCAACACACACCACACATGTATATTATGCATGTTATTGTAATTTTTATTATGTATCACACACGACTACACACACACACACACCCCAAAAAAAAAAAACATCTAATATTAAATTATATATTTTAAAAAATATATATTATAATAAATATTGTGGTGTGTGTGTGTGGTGTGTGTTTGTGTGGTGTGTGTGTGGGGTGTGTGGTGTGTGTGTAGCTGTGTGTGGTGTGTGTGGGTTTTGTGTGTGGGGTGTGGTGGGTGGTGTTTTCTTTATGTGTGTGTGTGGTCCTTTTTGTGTGTGTGTTGTGTCTGTGTGTGTGTGGTCTGGGTTGTGTGTGTGTTGTGTGTGTGGGGGTGTGTGTGGTTGTGTGGGTTTTGTGGGTGGTGTGGTGGGTGTGTGGTTTGTGTGGCTGTGTTTTGGGTTATTATATATTTATATATATTTAAAATATATTTATTTAATATTATATCAAATTTAAAGTAAATTTTTTCTATTATATATTTTAATTATTAAAAAAAAAAAAAAAAAAAAAAAAAAAAAAATATATATATTATATATATATATATATATATATATTATATATATACATATATGTGAATACACACACAGACACACATATAGTGTTCATATATATGTACATGTATATATACATATATATAATAATATATAATATATATATATATATATATATATATGATATATATATTATATATGTGTGTGTGTGTGTGTGTGTGTTGTGTTGTGTGTGTGTGGTGTGTGTGTGTGCATGTGTATGTGTGTGTGGTGTGTGTGGTGGGTGTGTGTGTGTATGTGTGTGTGTGTGTGTGTGCATTTGTATTTGTGTGTGTGTGTGTGTGTGTGTGTGTGTGTGTGTATGAATATCTATTTATCTCTCTCTCTCTCTCTCTCTCTCTCTCTCTCTCTCCTCTCTATATATATATATATATATAATATATATATATATATATATATATATAATGATATATATATATATATGGTATATATATGTGTGTGTGTGTGTGTGTGTGTGTGTGTGTTGTGTGTGTGTGTGTGTTTGTGTGTGTGTGTGTGTTGTGTTATATATATACATATATATATATATATATATATTATATAATATTATATATATATATTATAATATATATATATATATATATATATAATATGATATATATATGATATATATAGATATATATATATTTATATATATTACATATATATATTATATACTATATATATATATATATATATATATATTATATATATATGTGTGTGTATATATATATATATAATATATATATATATATATATATATATATATATATATATATATATATATATATAGTTAGATAGATAGATAGATAGATATATAGATAGATAGATAGATAGGTAGGTAGATAGACAGATAGATATAGATATATTTATATATACGTACATACACACATTCATATACATACTTCCTTTGAAGTCTATACCTTTAAATCTCTCCTTGTAGAGAAAAAGTCGAAGTAAAAACAATGAAAAGCCAAGCAATTATTGCCAGACTTCACGAAAAAGACAAAACAAACTTCGGTTTTTGAAAAAAAAGAAAGTTCTTGACCCAAACGACGAATAAGCTTTTGTTTTTTTTCTGATTTTTATGTTCTTTTTACTTCCTCTTCCCATTATTTTTTTCTTACTCTAAAGAAACTAATTGATCGGCTTTCAACTCAAAAGAATTTAAATCGCTTTCAAGTGGTGGAAACTGAGATGTTTAGCACACACCCACACACACACACATATTTAGTGTATAAGTTTCCTCTCTGTTTTTATCTTTATATCTCTATGCCTCTGTTCGTCTCCGTGTATTTCCTGTCTCACACTTTCTGAATCTTATACGCCTTTTGCACTCCCCCCTTCTCCCCCACCCCAATCCTCCTCCTATTCCCACATCGCATCCCTCTTCCAAACCCGCTGCGGTAAGAACTCGTTACAAAAAAAAAATAAAGAAAAAATCCTACAGCCTACCGATTTCACTTCCCGCAAATCCAAAAGCGATTTATAGACGAAATGACATCGAAAAGAGATTTATTACCTCTATTCCACCTAATGACCTGAAGTCTCTGATTTATGTCTAGATTCTCTCCTAATAGGAGGCTGGGGTCGGAAGGAGAGCTGGGAGTGGGCCCACGGGTGGTAGGGGGCGGGGTGGAGTAGGGGGGGGGAGCGGCAGGGCTAGAGAGGGTCCAGCAGTGGGATTGGAAGGTAGGGACCACTGATCTAAAAAAAAGACTGGATCGAACAACCTGTGCTTTGTTGTGAAGCGCTATTGAAAACTCCGGCGCCATGACAGTGAGACCCAAATGATTAGTGGATGACTTGGGGCGCAGTGGAAAATTGCTGTGATTTCCCAATGAAGTCTCTGCTTTGCATGAATTAAGGTGAGTTTCTATCCAGAAAGCAGTTTTCAGCTATTTTCTAACAAAATGATAAACTAGAGATATTTCTAGACTAGTCCGTCAGCATCCGTTTGCAGCTACAATCAGCGTAACAGAGAAATTTGCTTTGTTCGTTTAACTTGAAAATAATTATCAAGGTGAAGGCGGCCTGAGGCGATTTGAACTTTATTTGGTGCCAAAAAGCAGAACACTCTTATTCAACGTTTGATACTCTGGGGATTTAAATTTTCAAATAACTTTTGGTACGAGTACATCTTCGCACAAAGTTCATAAGAAAATCGTGTGCCAAACATTATTGGTATTTGAATCATTACCACCATATAGTGTTAATGAGTTTGGTATGTTTACCTCTAACTTTCCCGCACATTGGGTCTCAGTGTCATGGCGCCCACTAAGAGCCATTGGCTTCATAAACCTTACCGCGAAAACATAGGAAGCTCGATCCAGTCTTTTTTTTAGACCAGTGGTAGGGACAGCGTAGAAAATGGGTAGAGGGGGCCCATGGTTTAGGTTTGTTGATGAGAACATCTCATATTCACCACTATTATAACAACTGCTTATATAGATAAGCACACGCAAATATGTACACACATATACCAAAAATTGAACACACACGCACACGTACTCTAACACACACGCACATATGCTTAGACTCATCCATTCAACATACAAACATATACATTTATAAAATACACGCATACAACATACACCCCAAACACACAAACAGACACGTAAACACACTGCCAATCAAAAAGTAAAACAAACCTACCATGCTGATAAAGATGGTATAATTAAATATAAACAATTGGCAATCGTAACAATGAATAACAAGGAATGAAAACGTACCGGGTTTATATGCCTTACTTTGTGTGTATTCATAAAAAGACACGAAAATAAGTTCAAAATAAGAACATTGTTTTGAAAAGTAAACAAAATAAAGGAAGGGAGGAGCGAAATCTGAATAAAATGAATCAGAATAAAATTTGGCAAGTGCAAATAAACATGAATGAAAGAAATAATGAACTAACAATTATCTAAGAGAAATCGAAGAAAAGTACAAATGTATACGAATCTAATAAGTAAATAAATGAAGTTAAACAAAACAGGGATGAAGAAACGACATGGCAACCGTAAATAAAAGGGGATGAAGAAGAAGGAGCAATCACCTTTTAGTTTTTCCATCGGGAGCCATCTCGTTGATTGCTGTCGCACCTGTCTTTACTCTCCTAATGAATCCTGGGCAGGGAGGAGGGGAGGGAGTGAAAAGAGAAGATACAAGAGAAAAAA
>NC_051393.1:55912499-55918301 GCF_015228065.2 Penaeus monodon | reverse complement strand
AGATTATACAAACCATAGAACATGAAGAGAGGTGTTGCATGCATTGCGGCGAGCCGAACGCCATACTCGTACATTACTTGGAGAATTGCGTGCACATGCAATTCCTAAGAGAAAGCCCACAGAACACAGCCGTCATGCTGGTAAAGAGATTATGCGAGATGCTTACACCACGGCTACAGGAGCGCCTGCTGGCAATCCCACCGCCACGGTAAGCACCGAGTGCCAGACAAACAAATGAGACAGCCATAAAAAGCTGACACAGGCCGGGCCATAAGTGAAAGGCCCGGGCGAAGCCAGAATTTCTCAAATCTCAAGCAAGCAAGCAAAGCAAAATTCAGTAGTTGTCCCGTGACTTCTGACTTGTGTGCTCCCTTCCGCCATGTGACCTCGCATGCTCCACTGGATCTCTGCCCCACGCTCCTGATTGTACATATTTGCTTATATGTATATGTGTAGTGTAATTTAGTGCCTTTAGCAGTAAACCTTTTCGTATGTTTTCTTTGGTGTTTTTCCGTTTACCTTGACTGTTCTGATTCCTTCGTCTTTTTTTAAAGTCGAACCTTGACATATATATATTTTATATATATATGTATATATATATATATATATATATATATATATATATATATATATATATATATATATACATAGATAGATAGATAGATAGATGCCACACAGCAGTGGATTGTTTAGTATAGGGTGAATTCTCTCTTTGACCATAACTACAAATAGTATTCAGGCACCATTATCGGATCTACGTTAGATGGTGAGGGCCGTGTATGCATGTGTGTGTGTGCATTCATACACACCGATTCACTACTGCCACGTGTGTGTGTGTGTGTGTGTGTGTGTGTGCATGTGCATGTGTGTGCCTATATATATGTATATATATATATATCTTTATATATATATATAGATAGATAGATATGGGTAACTGGGCACCTTGCGGTCCTAGGTTAAACTGTGGGGGATCTCGGAGCAGCAGGAGGCCCCATAGGTACGGAGCTATGGCCCACTGGCGTGTGGACACGCCCTAACTCCATATCAACTCCTGCCCCCTAGCCACCCTGGGGTAATTGGGTGGATCGGGGGAGGTGGGCCCTGCCAGTCCTCTCCCCACCAGAAAACCCTCTGGCAATGCACCAAATTAATGGATATGTTGGAGGGAGGGGTGCTGTCCCTCCCAAGAAAGGTGGGCTGTGGGTCCCACTGGGAGGGCAAATGTTGGGGCGCAGGAAAGGAACGAGAGTTACTTTTCCCGCCTGCGCCCCGACAGGCGCCAACCCACCAAGACCCTTGTGGGGCAAAGCCCTCGGGAACCCCACAGGCGGACGGGCGGCCCCACAGCCCGCCGACCCCTCCCTTTATTTGGGGCAGTGTCGGCGGGGGTAGCAGAGGTGGCGTGCACCCAGAGTGACCACACGAGGCTTAACCTCAAGCGAGCTTTCTGGTTGGGCGCTTGGAACATCTGGCCCTTGTGGCAAGAGGAGCGGCTACATCTGCTATCGAGGGAATTGGAGCAATTGGGAGTTGAGGTAGCTGCCTTCTCGGAGGTGAGAAGACCTGGTAGTGGCATGATCAGTATGGGTACACCCACTATGGGTCGGGCCGCAGCAATGGTCACCACCTCCAGGGTGTAGCCATAGCCGACTTCAGCCCTCGGTAGTTGAGGTGACATCGGATGATGAGCGTATTATGGCACTGTGACTGAAGCATGCTTTTGGCTTTATGTCTCGTTTTGCTGTATACGCTCCTACTGATGTATGTAAACTCAATGTGAAAGAGGCGTTCTAAACTCACATCTGTGGCAAACAATTGCCCCCGGCGAGATATTTGCACTGTTCTGGGCGACTTCAATGCAGTATCCGGCTGTGACCAAGCTGGCTATGAGATGTCGGTCGGCCCCCATGGCTCAGGAGCTGATCCCAGCAGCGAGAATAGCCTCATTCTTCGGGACTTTGCTAGGTCCCAGAAAATGAGGATCTGTGGTTCCTGGTACCAGCGCTCCAAACCGCATTGCTGGACATGGTAAAGCGACACGAGTACAGTGGCCAAGGAGATCAACCACATTTTTGATAGCATGTGATGGAGGATCCTCCAGAACTGCAGGGTTTATTGGAGTGCCAAGTTCTGTGGCACTGACCATTGACTGGTTGTGGCTAGCCTGCGGGTCCACTTCAAAACTCCCCGTCCCTCCAGTGGCCACTCTAAGGTGTCTCACTTGGAAAGACTAAGGGAGGAGGAGTGTGCCCGTGTGTTCATCATGACAGTCTCCGACTGATTCACAGAACTCAACAACCTGACAGACCCAGTTGCTCTGGGGGAGCTCTTCAAGCGCATAACACTCGAAGCAGCCCAGGAGTCCATTGGCGTTCGCCCGAGGTCAAGGCAGAATTCCATCTCCCTGGTGACATTAGAGGCCACTGAAGCTTGTTGCATGGCTTGGGTAAGGGAATAAAGTTTTGGCTCCATGGTGTGTGGGGTTCGGCAGGAACAATCAAAGGATCTTGCGGGGGGTTAAAGGCCATTCTTGGGTAAACGCCTTCCCCCGTTTACCGCGATGACTGCAGTCAATCAGGGGATGGATGGATCTCTAGATCATTTTGGGGTTTGTAAACGTTGGGCTGAGTATTTGAGCAGGGTCGGGTAACCCCCCAACGTTAGTTTGGATGAAAGTGTGTCCAATACCTGTGGGGGACCCACCCATCCGAGGAACCTCTACCTAAGGGTGGTTAGGTGGCGTTTCCCAAAGCTAAGGGGGGAAAGCTGGGGGCATATGTGATATCTCCTCTGAAAGCTAAAGGGTGGGGGGTTTTGAAAATCCCGCCACCATTAATCTCACATACCAGGTCTAAGACCCTTTACTTTGCCGTGATGTTGCTACCCCACTGATCCTGGAGTCCGGGGGGACTCTTATGCATTTTGCAATGAGTGAAGCCCCTTTCCCCAGAGGTCCCTGGACCAAGGGCCAGATTTTAGGACTTGGGGGATGAAAAACATATATATATATATAATTATATAAAATATTATATATATATATATATATATATATATATATATAAAGAGGGGGGAAAGAGGAGGAGGGAGAGAGACAGACAGACAGAGAGAGAGAGTGAGAGGGGAGAGAGGCGCGGAGAGAGAGAGAGAGAGGAGAGAGAGAGAGAGAGAGGGGGGGGGGGAGGGGGGAGGTTTTGGGGGTTGTATTATTCCATTATTACAATGGTATTTTTTTTGACATACTGTTTATTTTGAAAATGAAACCCTGTGTCAAAAATTCCCGGGGTGATCATCCCTGGCGAAGGGGGTGTGAACGCGGTCAGAAAAATTACAGGAGATCCTACCGCGCCACACGGGGGGGAGTAGAGGGGGGGGGGGAAGAGAGAAGAGGGAGGAGAGAACAAAAGAGAGAGAGACGAGGAAAAGACGGAGAAGCAAGAGAGAGAGAGGAAGGGAGAGAGACAGAGACAGAGAGAGGGTGGAGGGGGGAGGAAAGAGAGAAAGAAAGAGAGAGTGGGGGGGGGGGAAGGGAGAGAGAGGGATAGGGAGAGAGAGAAAAAAAGAGAGAGGAGAGTGGAGGGAAAGAGAGAGAGAGAGAGTGTGGAGGGGAGGGGGGAGGAAAGAGAGAGAGAGAAAAAGGAAAGAAAGAGACGAGGGGGGAGGGAAGGAGAGAGAGAGAGAGGGAGAGGGAAGAGGAGGGGAGGAGGAAGAAAAAAGAGGGGAGAGAGAGAGGAGGGGAGAGGAGGGGGAAGGAGAGGAGAGAGGTGAGTGGAGGAAAAAAAAAGAGAGAGAGAGAGGAGGAGAGAGGAAGAGGAAAGGAGAGGGGGGGGGGAGGAAGGAGAGAAGAGGAGAGAGAAAGAAAGAGAGAGAGTGTGGGGAAGGCAAAAAAAGGAGGAAAGGGAGCCCAAGGGAAAAAAAAGAACAAAGGGGGGGGGGGCGAAAAAAAAAGGAATAAAAGGAAACAGAAAGAAGAAATGAGGGGGGTTGCCCGATAAGGAACTTCTAAAACAAACCAAAACAAAGGGGGACATCCCCAAAAAAAAAACCAAAAAAATTGGGGTTCAGAAAAAACAGGAAAGATGAAAAAGAAAATGAAAACGTCAAACTGGGCTGGAAAGCCTGACCAGAAGTTTTTGAAAGGAGAGAAAAAAATTTTTGAAAACTTAAGGGTTGGGGAACAAGGCCCCCAAACGGGATAAAAAAAAAAAACCCCCGGAGGAGTAGAAAGGGTTTAAGTATTTTACCCTTGAATTTCCTTTTGGGGCATTTTTGGAAGCCCTTTTACGAATGTTTTTTTGTTTTAAAGGGGAAATTAAATTCTTTAAAATTGTTTTAAAGGGGTTTAAAGCTTATTGGGATAAAAGGACCGGTTTTGGGAAAACCCAACGAGAGTAAAATTTTTAAATTGGGAATAAATTATTTAGATTGCCCCTTTTTTGGTGATTTTGGTAATTTGAAAGTTAGTTTTTTGTATAAAGGGGGAAATGAAAAAAGGGAAACCCAGGAAAAACGGGGGGAAATTGTTTTTTTTAAGATTTTTTTGTGTTTTGTATTAAAAAAGTTATTTCCAAATAAATTTGTTGTTATTGGGAATTTTAAATTAGATATGATTTTTATTTGAAAGAAATTTTACCCTTTAATGATTTATTTTTTTTTTTTTTTTTTTTGATGGAAAAAATTTTAGTTTAAGTTAGAAATTGTGTAAAGACATTAACTTAGTATTTTAATTATTTGGTAAATAATTCATCTTGCCTAAAATAATTTCACATTTTCCTGTATTTCACTGTTACAAATTTTTTATGATTTCAATCATTGTATGTGAAAAAAAGGAATTTCTTTTTTTAATGTTTACATCTTTTTTAACATTGACTTTGGGTTAAAATTATAAAGTTTGCTTAAATTTTATTATGTAGTTTGTATTTAACAATTAGAGTAAAGTGACAATTATTGTTAAATTTAAAAAGAGGGAAATTTTTAATTTGGTAAAAATTTATTGTATTAATATAATGAACTCAGCTTTTATTTATTGAATTAAATTTATTTTTGATTTTCATGTTTACTATATAAAATTTTTTACTTTTAAAAAATTTAGTTGAAAATTTTCTCTAATAATTTGTGAACTTTCCTTTCATTTGTTAAAAAAATTAAAACAATTTTAAAGGCAAGATCTGTGAGAGAAAAATGACATATGAACTATTAAGATTATATCAGAATTGAGGAGATAATATTTATTTTGAGCAAAGAGGCAACAACAGAGAGAGAATGAGATAGATAATAAAAAAGAAGAGAGAAAAGAGAGGGAGAGAGAGGAGAGGGGAGAGAGAAGAGAGAGAGAGGTGAGTGGAGGAAAAAGAGGAAAGAGAGAGAGAGAGATAGAGAGAGGGAGTGAGTGGGGGGAAGAGAGAAAGAGAGAGAGAGAGAGAGAGAGAGAGAGAGAGGAGGGAGGGAGAGAGAGGTGAGAGTGGGAGAGAGAGGGGAGAGAGGGAGAGGGGAGAGAGAGGTGATAGGGGAAAAAAGGAAAAGAGAGAGGAGAGAGGGGAGAGAGAGGGGGGGGAAAAGGGGAGGAGAGAGAAAAAAGGAAGAGAGAGGAGAGAGAGAGAGAGAGAGGAGGTGAGGAGATAGAGAGAGAGAGGTGAGGAGAGAGAGAGAGAGAGAGGGAAAGAGGGGGAGAGGGAAATAGAGAGGGAGGGGAAGGGGGGGGGAAAAAAAAAAAAGGGGGGAAAAAGGGGGAAAAAAAAAAAAAGAAAGAAGAGAAAAAAGAGGGGGGAGGGAAAAAGAAAAAAAGGGAAAGAGAGAGAAAGGAGG
>NC_051393.1:55890658-55895658 GCF_015228065.2 Penaeus monodon | reverse complement strand
TGATAAAATAATTATAATAATTATCATTATTATCATAACAATAATAAAGATAATGATAATAATCATTATTATTGTCGCTGTTACAGTAATAATAATAACAATGATATTAATGATAGTAATAAAAAGAGAAAATAATAAAAAAGAGGAGGATAATATTTCTAATAGAATAGTAGTAGCAATAATAATAATAATAATAATAATAATAATAATGGTAATAATAATAATAACGGGTTGACGTCCGGAGGGAGCTAATGTGTCTCATTGGTAGGAAGCTGACAGCCCTCCTAGATATGGCATCTCGATAACAATACTGGTTAGTTGTGACACCTATCACCACAGACCTCACCATGCGGGAAAATAAACCAAAATGGATATGAGAATAATGACGTGAATGGCACTCGATCTTTCAGTGAAGGTGTCTTGTCCGAAAGGTATTCTAAAGGTGAGCAGCGAAGACCTGGTCGTAATCAAACAACTGCTGGAATGAGAGGCCTTATTATAGCGTCCCGAAACCCCTAACCTTTGATAAATTGTTTCAAGTTGTATCACGGCCGCTACAAAACACGATATCATCGAAGTTTTGTACTGACACACAAAATTTTGAGAAAAGGAAGTCAAGTAAAGTACTTCATATGCCGGTATGATTTTCAATTACAAACAATACATTGTGGAAACAAGTACCTGCAACTTATATTGCTTATACACACCACTCTTCGCTTCGCAAGGAGGTGGACAGTTAAAATGTGTCACTCCGATTCAGTCAAAATATTTTTCTTAATACATATGAAGTGGAAGTTGCATAGATTTTGGATGTCATGGAATGCAATGTTTTTTATAGTGCTTAATCGTTTGGCAAGAATTGTGTTCTAAGAAGGGGATATCGACAGCGGAAAATGTCAAAATGGGTGAACTGGAAGCCTCAGGGAGAAGACTGGTACAACAGCAAGAAATTAATGACACTGAGTATGGGAAGAAATATTATCAAGGTTAAATGTTTAGGATGAAATTAATGAGATTAATCAGGCTGACATTGCAATTGAGGTTAATGAGGCAGCAGAAATAACACCTGAAGAACAAACGATCATTATCAAGTAGCGGCACTGATCGTCATCATCATTATCATCAAGGGGCTAACGCCGACGGGGGCGCATGGCCGACATCCACCCTTCGCTTCCAGCCACGAGGATCCCTCGAGGCGAGTCTCCAGGCAGGCCCACGGCCCATCTCTAATTCCTCGCGACAGGTCTCGTCGAGCTGCCCAAGCCATGATCTCCTGGGTCGTCCCACAGGCCTCGTCCACCCAGAGTTGTCACGCAGAGAGACAACCTGATGGGCAGGGTCGTCCACAGGGAAAAGAGCTAGGTGCCCATATAGCCTGAGTTGACGATCCCGGATTATGCAAGTAACAGGTCCCATTCCAGTCTCACAGTGTAACCGCCGGTTGGAAACGTGGTCCTGCCAACTGTACCCCATGATCCGGCAAAGGGATATGTTACAAAAGGCATCAAGACGAGATTCCAAGACACTGGATAGCGTCCAGGTTTCGCTTCCATAAAGCAAATCTGGCAGTATCAAGGCTTTGAAGACACGTGGCTTGGTCCTTCTGCATAGGTACTGACATCACCAAATGCTCTTGTTGATCGAATTCATGGCTCCTGTTGCCAGGCCAATCCTTCTATTGACTTCTTGGTCTGACAGCCCAGAGATATGGAACTACGCTACCAAGGTATGTAAAACTCTCTATAACTTCAACGTCTTCGCTGCAAGCATGGATCGACTGAACGTGTTCCCCTAACAGGCCCCCCAAAGTCCTGAATCTTGGTCTTGGTTCAGGAGACCTCTAGGCCTAAAGGGCTTCGCCTCATTGCTAAATGCATCAAGAGCCGCCACCAGTGACTCCAAGGACTCAGATAGGATAGCAACATCGTCGGCAGAAGGGTTGTCGGAACCAAAAACGAACTATTGATAGACAAAACAGTGCCGAAAGATTGTAAAATTAGTTAATCAAGTTATGGTATGGACTGATTACAAAAAGGCATATGACATGGTGCCCCATATTTGGATTAGTGAGTGCCTGGAATGTTTGGGATAGCAAAATGTCAGAAATTTCCTGATATTATGCGATCATGGAAACTAGAGTTAATATCATCTGGTGAAAGTTTGGGAGCTAAGCATATTTAGACAAGAATTTCGAGGATACAGCCTATCTCCATTACTGTTTATGTTATGTATGATTCCAATGACACTGATCTTGAGAAACGTAGCAGCTAATGAATGGAGTGACAAGGAATTCAGAATTAATCATCTATTAACTATGGATGATCTCAAGTTGTGTGCCAAGAATGAGGACTAAATAGATTCATTAGTGCAAACTGTATATCTCTTCATTGAGATTATAGGGATGCAGTTCAGATTAGATAAGTGTGGATTATTGGTACTGAAGTGAGCGAAAGTGGTGAAGCTCTTTGAAAGTAGATACAAATATCCGGGTATCATGGAGGTGGATAAGATTAAAGAAATTGACATGAAAGATAAGGTTGAAGTTTTAAAATCAAAATTGAATTGCAGGAAAAAGAGCTTGGCAAATACCAAATGGGCTGTATCAGTATTGAGATATTGAGCTAGGATTCTGAAATGGACAACGGCTGATTTGAAGAATATGGATTGGAAATCGAGGAAGATTATGACAATGCACGCTACACTGCATCCTAAGAGTGATACATATAGGTTATATCTGACTAGAGAGAAAGGAGGGCATGGACTAATTAGCTGTTAGGGTTGCATTCGAAGTGAAGAGAATAATTTGAGCTGGTATGTAAGGAACTATGGCGAGTCACTGATTCACTGAAGTGTCAGGCTTGCTGGAGTGGTAGACAATATAGATTTTGTCAGTAAGGATGAGTTCAAAAGGATCTGGATGAATGAAAATGAGATAAAGCTACTAGGGGACGTGAATACCCAATGGTACCAGGTGATAGTAGGATTAGTAACAAGGAAAAAGAGAAAGTAGAGAAATATCAATATATGAAATCAACTTTCACAAGACACGTCAATATTAGGAACAGCTAGGATTTGGAGAAAAGTACTTGACTGCTGTACGAGAACGACCCCAAGGATGCAATTCTGCTATGAAAACTGCCAGCACTTAAACCAGAAATTGTGATAGTAACGATTATTATTATTATTGTTTTTATGATTATGATTAATATCATAATAATGATTATAATAGTAATAATTATAGTAATAGAAATAATAATGATATTAATAAAAATATTGATGATGATAATGATGATGAAGATGAAGATGAAGATGAAGATGAGGATAATAGTAATAAAATAATAATGATAATGATAATAGTGATTTCAATAATAATAATGATAATAATAATGCTATAGATTATGATAATAGTGATAATGATGATGAAAATAGTAATAATAATATTTTCAGTAATAATAATAACAATCATTATTGTTATTACTATTATTAATATCATAGTAATAAAAAATATGAATAATAAAAATATATCATTATAATAATAATCATAATGATACTGACTCTGATAATGATAGTAATGACATTAATGATAATGATTATGGTAATAATAATTATAATGAGGATAATTATCTCATTGTTATCGTTATTATTATAATTGCTATATCTATAATAGTAATAACAATAATGTTAATAATGATAAGACCAATATTAATATCAGCAGTAATAGCAATAGTAATGATAATAATAATAATGATTTGTAATAATAATAATAGTGATATTGATGAGGATAATGATATTAATAATAACAACAATATTTATAATAATGATGATGATGGTGATAATGATAATAATAATATTAATGACAATCGTGATAATAGTAATTATAATGATGATAATAGAAATGATAACAAAAATAATATTCATGATAATAATCACTAATATTTATAATAATTAGAATAATATTAATGATGTTATAATCATATTGAAGATAACAATGCTAATGCTAATGATATGAATAAAAATATTGATATTGAATGATAAATGATATGATAATGAATGATAATGATAAAAAAGTAATAATAATTATGATAGTGATGATGATGATGACGATAATAGTAGTGGTAAAAGTAATAACTGTAATAATAATAATAATAATAATAATAATAATAATAATAATAATAACAATAATAATAATAATAATGATAATAATAATAATGATGAAATAATAATCATAATCGAAATAATAAAATATATATAATAATGGCAATAAATAATGATTATGATAATACATATAATAAAACGATTATAATATAAAATTTTAAGCAATAGTTTAATGAAAATGATGATGATGATAGATAATCAAATGATATAAATATAATAATATAGCAATGTAAGAAAAGAGATGATGAATAACGAAGTAAAAAATATTGGGAAATTTATGTAAGTTAAACAAGTAATGATAACATAAACGAACAATATACCATCCTGTTTATCTTAAAGTAGATCATTAAAAGATACTGAGATAACTGATTGAAAATGCTGATAGAATCTCCATTTTTAGAAATCTAATGAGAGAGTTGATTTAAAAGATATTAGAAGAAATCTGCATGATCATCAAAAAAGTTCCGTTAGGTTACATTCGTTTATTATGACAAGAAATTATGAAAAGTTTGATATTAATGTATTAGATTAGTAAAGGTCTGCAATGATCATCAAAAAAAGTTCACGTAGTAATGCATCACGATAAAATTCGTTTATTATGATCAGAGGAAATGTTATAAAAATTGTCATAATTATTATTGCATCTTGGGTATTGGAAGGAAAAGGAAATAGCATGGTAATGGGAACAATATTCATTACGATGGTGATAATAATGATGGCATGAAAGATGATAACATATATCCTTATTTCCATTAGTATGTCAATATTTATCTTAACTTATAATAACATTGTATTACTTGTGGTATTTACGTTGCAGTTTCTAGTTACTCTCTCATAGTAATGCA
>NC_051393.1:55867022-55869522 GCF_015228065.2 Penaeus monodon | reverse complement strand
ATGGATTTGGGTGGGTCATGAAGAAGGGTTTTTAGCTTGCTGGTTTTTTTTGAAGACAGAAACCCCCAAGAGACTCCCGTGCCCCCGGGTGGAGGACGAGGTGGTGGAGCTGGCCCCCTGTGGGGCTTGGGCCCGCCTGCTGTGTCTTCTCTTGTGGTCTCTGCCTTACGGAGTGTCCTTTTAGCGGGGGTTTCCCCTTCGAGAGGGTGTTTTTTTCCTGTCGAAAAAGAAACCCGGGGCTGCATCTGCGCCCTGCCCAAGGAAAAGGGGCTGTGTGCTTGGACGGGGTGTGAAGTTAACCCGGGCCCTTTCTACGTATTGTTGACATCGTGGGCCAGCAAAAGTCGTCCCGAGCCGACTGAAACGTTAAAACGATGCGTGAGGGTCGTTTGTTATCTAAATGGCCCGGGTGACCGGGTTTCGCTGGGCCGCCCGGTGCCAGGGGGGGTGTGGCGAGGTTTTTCGCACTGGGGTGCAACTTTCATGCGAGGAGGTATCGTTTTCAGAAGCTGAAATTAAGTGTACCGGGCCAGAAAAGGGCTAAGGAGGAGGAGGATAATGTTTGTAACACTTTCAAGAAAAAATGAGAGCGTAATAAGAAAAATTTGTCACAAAAAGAGTACCGTGTTAAGTAAGGTATTAATTACTTGGATTTCGGAGTGCGGTCAAAAGGTACCATCATATGAAGATAAAAAAAATTATTGGATAAGAATTCTATTTTGGGGAAAATAGGCAAGTAAAATTCTTCGAAACATAGGCAGCTGGGCCTAAACTTAATTCTAAAAAGGGGCGCGTCCGGCGTTAATCGATGGGGTAAGTGTGCGGGGGGCAGGATTCCTTGTTTACGGCCATGACCCGGGTAACTTGCGGTAAAAATAAACAGTGGCGTCTCGGCGCTTCAATCTATGAGCGTAATTCTGGTGCGGGGGGCGCGGGGTTCCCTTCGTTTAGGGCCATGAGCCGGGTTTAAAATTAAACTTGCGGTAAAGTACTAAAAGCTATATAAAGCATGGGTCCCAAATGTGTTGCCTTTATTTGAAGGGAAATACTCCCATCATACATTTTCCCAAAACCCTTTAAACTAAAGAAGCATAAACCCCAGATTAGAGGAAAGATATCAACTTCGAGAGGACGTCGTAAAGAATTTGGGGTTTCATTTATTAGTCATGGGATGGCACATGTAAAATACGAAATTTTAAAGGTAAATTTCCGAGTAGAGTGGGCAGGTGGGAAAAATAAGAGAAGTCAGGTGACAAAATTCATTGAACGGGACAGATTAGCGGCAAGTATGAAGAAACAAGTATAAAGAAGATGTAGGTATACACAGAATATAACAACCAAGAAGTAATGATGTGATTACCAATAGGGGAAAAACATATAAGAGCAAAAAAATAGATAATTTCATTTTCGACAAAAAAAACATGAAATTTTATGATGAAGCAGCCAAAAAACAAATTTTAAATTTAAAATTGAAGTATCATTTGTTCTGAGGGAAAAGAAAAGCAAACTGTGCGATTGAGGATAAAAAATTTTAAAAAGACAGAAAAATACAACACAATACATCAATTGGGATGGTTAGGGGGGGGAATGGGTGTGAGTGAGGGTCGGGGCACTTAGGTTTGATTCAGTGTGTGATTGTGTTAAAAAAAAAAAGGTTTACAGGGGGAAATTTTAGTATAGAGTTTGTATGGCATTCGTAGAGTGGCGTGTTCTTGAAATTTTAAAAAAGGCCCAATTGTACAAGGGGGGGGGGGATAGGGAGGGGAATATTACTCTGCACTAAAGGACACTTACTTTTGATGTAACGAGGAGATTTTTGGGGTGGATAGAACTGCGACATCCGGCTGTGTTGACGAGGGTTCGCGAAGAATTAGCGAGGGAGGTGAGCCGGTTGGGAGTTGGCGGCGTGAGTTCGAGGATACTCTTTGCGCTTCGTCAGGGGGGTAGCAAGCGTGAGTGGTTAGCACGAAGAGTAGGACAGAATGGTGCGGATAGGCGGATCGAAGAGGATGGGAGCGATGGCGGGCGTTAAAGAGGGGGGAGGCACTTCGGGTGGATCGGCAACAGGGGTCGGCGAGGAGCGAGGTGGTGGGGAATATGCTGGGTTGTTAGGTTCTTGAAAACCGCTGCCATCAATGTAACAAAAGGCCACCGCTGTCGCCAGATGTAAGCACACGTGATTGGGAGCACCCCTTGCCAGATGTAAGCGAGTGGCCACCGAAGCCACCAAATTTAGTGACAGAGAATTACGAGACCGCGTCACCCGGTGTGAGCGAACAAGAGATGGATTGGGTGGGGTCATGAAGAAGGGATTAGCTTGCTGGTTTATTCTTTAAGACAGATATGAACCCCCCAGGACTCCCGTGCCCCCGGGGGGAGGACGAGGTGGTGGAGCTGGACCCTGTGTGGTTGGGCCGCCTGCTGGTCTCCTCTGTGTGTGTCTCTCCTTACGGACGTGTCCTTTTAGCGGGGGTTCCCTTCGAGGAGGATGTTTGTTCCT
>NC_051393.1:55854522-55857022 GCF_015228065.2 Penaeus monodon | reverse complement strand
CGAAGGAACCCTGCGCCCGCCGCACCGAGAATTACGCTCATACGATTGAAGCGCCGAGACGCGCACTGTTGATTTTCACCGCAAGTTAAGCCCGGCTCATGGCCGTAAACGAAGGAATCCTGCGCCCGCCGCACACTACGCTCATACGATTGAAGCGCCGAGACGCGCACTGTTAGAATTAAGTTCAGGCCCAGCTGCCTATTTGTTCGAAGCATATATACTTGCCTATTTACCCCAAAGATATGGAATTCTTATCCAATTAATTTTTCTATCTTCAATATGATGGTACCTTATTGAACTCGCTAATCCTGACACATCCAAGTAATTAATACCTTACTTAACACGTTACTCTTCTTGTGACAAATTATTCTTATTACGCTCTCATTTTTTCTTGCAAAGTGATTGACAAACATATTATCCTCCTCCTCCTTAGCCCTTTTACTGGCCTGGTACACTTATATTTCAGCTTCTGAAGACGATGACCCTCCTCGCTACTGAATGTTGCACCTCAGTGCGAAACCTCTGCCACACCCGCTACCTGGCACGCGACGGCCTAGCGAACCTCGGATCACCAGGAACCATCTGTAGATAACAAACAGACCCTCTACTGCATCGTTTCAAGCGTTACAGTCGGCTCGAGGACGAGCCTTGTGCGTGGCCGAGCGATGTCAACAATACGTAGCAAGGCCGGATGTACACTTCACACCTCCGTCCAAGCACACAGCCCTTCTCCTTGGGCAGGACGCAGATGCAGCCCGGCTTTCTCTTTTCGCACAGGAACAAACATCCGTCCTCGAAGGGAACCGCCGCATAAAAGGACACGTCCGTAAGGCAGAGACACACACAGAGAGAGACACGCAGGGGCCAAGCCCAAGGGTCCAGCTCCACCCCCCGTCCTCCACCCGGGGCACGGGAGTCTTTGGGGGGTTTTATATCTGTCTTCAAGAATAAACCCGCCAAACCCAAATCCCTTCCAAATGACCCCCCCAAAGTCCACTTTCGTCTTTTCCCCAAACCCGGTGACCGCCGGGGCTCAATTTTTCCCTGTCAATCAATTTCCCGGGGCTTTCGGGGGGCCACTCGCTTTCATCTGGCGAAAATGGGGGCTCCCAACTTTAATTTCGCTTACATCTGGGGACAGCGGTTTGGGCCTTTTTGCTTAAATAAAAATATATAAAAAATAAAAAAAATAATATATAAATATTAATATATTAATATATATAATATATATTTATATATATAATAATACCCATTTTTACCTTCCATAAAATTAATATATTTATAAAATTTTTTAAAATTTTAAAAAATATATTTTAAAATTAAAATATTATATTAATATTAATATATATTTTTATATTAAATATAGATAATATATATATTTTTTAATAATTTTGTATAAATCTATATAATAATTTAAAAATATATAATATATATTAAACTATATAGAGAGGGGGGGAAGGGGGAGAGAGAAAAGAAGAGGGAGGAAGAGAGAAAGAGAAGGGGAAAGAGAGAGAGGGGGGAGAGAAAAGAAGAAAATTTTTTTTGGGGAGAATCTAGATTTAATTTAAACAATTTTTTAAAATTTTTTGGGTATTTTTGGGTTTTACCAAAATGTTATATATGTATATGTTATATTTTTATAAATTATTGATATAAATATAATTTTATAAAATTTCCGAAATTTTAAAATAATAATATATATAAATATTTATATTTATATATAAAATTATATTTGTTAAAATTTTTATAGTTTTATTATATATATTTTATATTAAATATCATATGTAAATATATACTAAATTGGTAGAACCAAAATATCCAAAATATACAAATAGATTTCAATAAATCTAGATTCTCACCACCAAATATTTCTCTCTCTCTATATATATATACATATGTATATATATATATATATATATATATATATATATATATAATATATATATATATATATGCATATATATATATACGTGGTAGGGTCCCCAGTTCCTTTCTACGGAGAGTGCCGGTGTTACCTTTTTTTTATTTTATTTTTTATTTATTTATTTTTTTTAGGTAATCATTCTCTCTATTTTATCCGGGCTTGGGACCAGCACTGACTTGGGCTGGCTTGGTAGGCATTCGAGGTGAAGTTCCTTGCCCATGGGAATAACCCGCCGACCGGTGACTCGAACCCTTGAACTCAGATTGCCGTCGTGACAGTCCGACGCTCTAACCATTCGGCCACAGCGGACTTGACGATCTTGGGCTTCCATGATTTTTCTTGGGAATTTAGAGCGGTGGTTTGCCATTGCCTTCCGCCCGGTGTTTTTTTTTTTTTATCGAGTCACCATCTCTATTTACCCGGCACTGACTTGGGCTGGCTTGGCCACCCAGTGGCTAGGTAGGCAATGGAGTGAAGTTCCTTGCCCAAGGAACACGCGCGGCCGGGCTCGAACCCCGAACTCAGATGCCGATATATATATATGTATATATATTGTGTGTTTTATATATATATATA
>NC_051393.1:55841216-55854422 GCF_015228065.2 Penaeus monodon | reverse complement strand
CCCTTCGCTTCCAGCCACAAAGATCCCTTGAGGCGAGTCTCCAGGCAGGGCCATGGCCCGTAGAACTGCCCAAGCCATGATCTCCTGGGTCATCTCACAATCTTCCTCCCCACCCAGGGTTGTCTCGCAGAGACAACCTGGGTAGGGTCGTCCACAGGGAAAAGAGCTAGGTGCCCTATAGCCTGAGTTGGCGATCCCGGATTATGCAAATAACAGGTCCATGCCAGTTTCACGATGTAACCGCCGGTAGGACGCGTGGTCCTGCCAACTGTACCCCATGATCTGGTGAACAGACTTGTTACAAAAGGCATCAAGACGAGATTCCAAGACGCTGAATAGCGTCCAGCTTTCGCTTCCATAGAGCAAAACTGGAAGTATCAAGGCCTTGAAGACATACAGCTTGGTCCTTCTGCATTGTTATTGACATCTCCAAACGCTCTTGTTGATCGAGTTCATGGCTCCTGTTGCCAGGCCAATCCGTCTATTGACTTCTTGGTCTGACAGCCCAGAGATATGGACTATGCTACCAAGGTATGTAAAACTCTGTAACTTCAACGTCCTCGCCGCAAACATGGATCGACTGAACAGGTTCCCCTAACAGGCCCCCAAAATCCTGAAACTTGGTCTTAGTCCAGGAGACCTCTAGGCTTAAGGACTTCACCTCATTGCTAAATGCATCAAGAGCTCAGATAGGAAAGCCACATCGTCGGCAATGTTGCTCCATACTGACTTTGGCTAGTAGCTCTGCCCATTATCCAGTCCATACCGGTGTTGAAAAGTGTTGGTGCAAGGACACAGCCTTGCCTCACCTTTGAATTAACAGGGAAGAAGTTCGACAGACCCCCACCACACTTTACTGCACTTTCATTACCAGTATAAAGGCTTGTTATTAGGCCAATAATCTGTGTTGGAATTCCCTTGAGTCTCAGGATCTCCCATAGCGATTCCCAATGCATCGAGTCAAATGCCTTCTTGAGGTCTATGTATGTTGCAAGCAACCCATGACCAAACTCATGACGGCGTTCCACAATTACTCGAAGCACTAGTATACGGTCTATCGTGGACTTGCCAGGAGTAAATCCAGACTGCTCCAGTCTCTGATGCCTCAGCAGGTGGTTGCGGATCTGTTTTAGAACGTTGTGGGTGAGAACATTGGTAGTTGCTACAATCCCAACAATCCCCTTTCCCCTCCCCCCTAATGGAAGCTGCCTTGCTGCAGTGGGGGGGCTTGAGGTCCCAATGATCTGGTGAGCCGGACCAGAGGGCTACCCATACTGGAGGGGTCATCAGTGAGGGATGAGACAAAATGGCTTCCTGGTGCACTAAGGCCTATGAGACCCACCCCTGGTACATTCCATCTTGGACCAGGGAGAATTCTCCCATGTGTGTTTGCCATGTGTTGGGTCCCATATTACCAGAAGACAGGATTCCTGGAGATTGAGCGATACGCAACACTGTGCCGCAGCTAGCGACACATTTTCTTTGGTCCTTTATTCTAGTTAGATGGGTGGCTTGATCAAGGCCCGGTCAAGTCAATCGGCGGGTCAAATATGGCTGGGGTCAAGCAGGCACTGTTCAGTCGGTAGGGGCATGGGTCCCGTGACTGCCATCAGCGCTGAAAATAGTGGCTGCGTATATTTTCCTCATTACCTCTGTGGCTGTTGAGAGATTTGAGCCCCAACTATGCTTCCCCTCGTGGACTCCATGGTGGGTGGGGTGGTGAGGAAGTAAAGGATTCTGATTTGTATGAGTACTAAAAAATTTACAAAGATCTAGCTCTCTCCCTGACGACCTACGCAATCCCCGACCATTCCCTCTGGAAATCACATGTTGCACTTTGGAACCTTTCCGCTTCCAAAGGGCAAGAATGGGAATCGTAAGGGTTCTTACTAAACCAGGTAAGAAGGGGAAAAGTAAGTATCTAGTAGTGAAGACCTTTGATGGTATTCAATCAGGATTTTGATATTTTGAAGTACACCGGAAAATAGTGAGGCATGTCAACGTGATCCTCGCATCACCCCACAGCAAGATGGTAGCCTAATAGTTGAGGTTTCGTCACCAGATGAGAATGACCATCTGCGTGCGATATGTGACATCCCTGGGGCTCAAGTTTCATGTTCTCCTCACAAAATCCTCTGTCAGTGTAAGGGAATTGTGCTTTCCCAAGACCTGATGAGGTATTCTGAGGAGAAACTGTTGCTGCTAGGCAGAATGCCCCTGAAGCAAAGGCTCAGGTACACCCCTTGCCCAGGTAAAGGAATTCTGAGCCTGTTCAAAAGACTCATTTCAAAGTGGGGTCTTTGGAGCCATCAAGCAGGGCTCCAGAGGCCTGAACGGTGACAGCTCCAGCTGCCACTACATCCACAGGGGCCTCCGCTGGTAGGCAGAATGCCCCTGAAGCAAAGGCTCAGGTACGTCCTTTGCCTAGGCAAACAAAACCTGAGCCTGTCAAAAGGAAGCCTGTGGAAACTAGTTCCACGGGTAAACAACCCCTCAAAAGATTCTCCCAAGATCCTGGAAAGGGACAGCCTAAAGGTGTGGGGCAAATCTTGACCACAGGTGCTGCCAAACACCTTATGAAAAAGTAGTTTGGAGAACCGGATACCCTAATCCAATGGAACTGTCAGGGAATTCATGCAAAATGGGAAGAAGTGCAATATCTGATAGCTTCATGTAACCTAGTTTGTGTATGCTCACAAGAGATTATGACCAGGGAAAATCATCCAATTTTCCTGAGAGGATTCCAAATTCAAGCACATTATGGGACTTCAAGCACATTAGAAGTAATGGTACGTCAGGATATTCCCTTCCAGGCCATCCACCTGCAGAGTCCCGGGCAGGTGAAGACTAGAATAGGCTTGACACGACCTTACACTGTTGCATCTATCTACCTTCCTCCAAAATCTCAACATAGATGTTTTGGAAGATCTACTTGGGCAGTTCCCCCAAAACTCCATTTCTACTCTTGGGAGATTTCAATGGTCGGCATCACCTCTGGGGAGACACCTTATGTAACCCTCGAGGAGTCCTTGGAGTCCTTGTTCTTAAGGAGTCCTTGGAGTCCTTGTTCTTAAGAGTAGATGCAGTTTTACTGAATAGTGACACTCCCACACATTTCCAAATTCAAACTGGGACATTCTCCAATATAGACCTGTCAATTGGCTCACCTGATTCACAGATGAATTTCACTTGGCAGGCCATGGAAGACTTACATTGAAGCGACCACTTTCCAATGCTTTTGCAGGAGGTGAATGGTATTCCAGCCAATGGAGTGCAGAGAGGCAACTTGAACATGCGGACTGGAATTTTTTTTAGATCAACTGCAGTATTGAAAGGATCTGTGAATGATTTTCAGTGTGTTCAAGATGCTGTTAATTACTCCACATCACGAATTCTCCTTGCAGCAGAAGCATCCATTCCCAAAAGTAGCGGACATTACCGTCGACCTCCGGTATCATGGTGGTCTGATGAATGCCAACAAGCTGTCAGAGCAAGGAAAGCTGCATTAAGGCAGTTGAAACGACGCCCCAGCAATGTAACCTTAATCCATTACAAAAAGTCCTGAGCTAAGGCCAGGCGAGTGCTAAAGAAGGCCAGACGGACGTCATGGAGACAGTATGTCTCCTCGATTAACTCTGGGACCCCCTTAGCATGGGTATGGGACAAAGTGCATAAGATTGCTAGAAAGACAACATCACTGTCACCACCTGCTTTGAAGATAGATGGCATAATCATCACAGACAAAAAAGATGTTGCTAATGAGCTAGCTAAATCCATGGCAGAGATCTCCTCTGGAGCATCTTGCACTGCCCGATTCTGCACTCTTCGGGCTGAACAGGAATGAAACCCATTGTTCTTCAGTAGGACTGCAGCAGAACTTCCATACAATTTGCCATTTTTGCGCAAGGAGATGGACTCTGCTTTGCAGCTCTGCTGTAAGACTGCCCCAGGAAGTGACGATATTCCATACCAAATGATATCTCACTTACCGGAGAGCTCCCAGAAGTTCCTGTTGGACCTATTCAATAGGATCTATAGGGAAGGTACAGTGCCATCCACATGGAAAGAGGCTATAATCATTCCTGTCCCTAAACCTGGCGAGGATGCTTCCACACCAGGAATTACAGACAATTTCTCTCCCCAGCTGCATCTGCAAGCTGAAGGAAAAATGGTAAATTTGAGGTTGACTTTGGCTGCTAGAAAAGAAAAAGTGCTGACCCCATATCAATATGGGTTAAGGAGATTGAGATCGACCACAGATGCACTTGTAAGGATGGAAACTGCTATACAGAATTCCTTCGCACAGCGACATCACATGTTAGCAGTCTTCTTTGAACTAGAAAAGGCTTGCGATACCAATTGGAAGCATGGCATACTCTTGAAGCTGTATGACAATGGTTTAAGAGGAGCATTACCTACCTTCATACAAAACTTCCTTGCTAACAGGAAGTTTATAATTCGGGTGGGAAACAGTTTCTCTATCCTGGAACATCAGCTGGAAGGAGTCCCACAAGGGAGTATCTTAAATGTGACCCTAATTGCCATTGCTATAAATGACATCGTAAAGGTTGTTCCAAGTGCTGTCTCATGTAATCTGTATGTGGATGACTTTACACTGTACTGCTCAGGAAGGAAGCTTACAGGATGTGCAAGGACACATGCAAGGCTGAAAACAAATCGGTTGTAAAATGGGCAACATATCATGGGTTCAAATTTTCCCCAAGCAAGACCATGGCTATACATTTCCACAAATGAGGAAAATTCCATCCTTCCCTCTATTTAGGAGCAAACCCACTAATTTTTGACTCAAGGCTTACATGGGTGCCTGACATCAAACAGTTAAAAGTGAAGGCTACAAAAGTGCTTAATATTTTGCAGGTTCTTTCACATCGTAGACCGCACGCTTCTGTGGCTTTACTGACCGCTTATTCATAGTAAGCTTGATTATGGATGTGAGGCTTATTCATCTGCAACTCCCACTGTTCTCCGGATGTTGAACTCAGTTCACAATGAAGTTCTCAGAATCTGTATTGGGGCTTTTAGGTCTTCACCTGTGGAGACCCTGTATGCTGAGAGTGGAGAACCACCTTTTTCATTACACTGGGACTACATGAACTTGAATTACTACACGAGACTACAAGGGATTCCGGGATCTCCTACATCCAGATTGTTTTTTAACCCCGTTGAGGATAGCCGATCCTATGGTAGGAAAATGAGGAATCTTGTGGAAGATTTTAATTTAAGTCTCACCAAGGTTCTGGCTGTTGGAATTCCCCAATTCCCACCTTGGACTAATCAAGTTGAGCTGGATTTGGTCGGAATTGGGAAAGGGGAGAGATCCGAAGCAGAAGTCAGGGAGAGATTTCTTCAGCATATTTCTAAGTACCAAGGATCAGATGCAATATATACAGATTGGTTCAAAGTCTGAAAATGGTGTGGGCTTTGCAGCAGTGAGCAGAAGGAAGACTGCATCTGGCAGTCTTTCTCTAGCATACTCGATCTTCACTACAGAGTTACATGCCATCCTTGCAGCAGTTAAGATGACTTGAGATCTTACGAACCATTCTATTGTGCTTTGCAAGCAATCAAGAGCTTAAACTCATCTCATCCAGTAGTAAGGGAGGTTCAAGATTGACTTGCACTGATGTCAACACGTAAAAAGATAACTGAGTGGGAATGAGCAAGCTGATGAGAGGTCCAAGGCAGCTGCCGCCCAACCTTGTGATACTCGTTTTCCTCTCCCACACACCGACTTGAAACCCAGCATCAGGAGTTGTCTACAGGATAAATGGAAGGAACAATGGAGGCATACCTCCAGAAACGAACTGCGAGAGATTAGAGATGACCTTATCAGTTGGGTGACTAGCATCCATCCCAACCGAAAAGTAGAAGTTGGCATTAACAAGAATAAGAATCGGGTACACAAGACTGACTTATGGACCAATGAGGGCTAAAAGTCAAGCACTTTGTGAGGGATGCCAAGAGCCATTAACGGTCGCAAATGTAGTGGAAAGATGTGCAACATTCTCAGACCAAAGACATATGTACTTGTCTCCCCCATATACACTGAAAAATGCACTGTGGGAGGATTGTGATATAGAGGGTCTTATTAGTTTCCTTGGGGAGACTAACATTTTCAAAAAAATCTAATCATGCATAATGTTTATGCAATAATTTTATACACTTACAGCATAATCTTTATGCTTTGATTTTTAATATATTCATTGTTATTTGTAAGATATTTATTGTTAGATTTTTAAAGTTTTTAGATATTCTAATGTTTCTTTTTAAACAAGGCTTTGGGCCCGGGTAATGCCTTAGCTGTTGACGCGGCAGAAAATTTTTAAAATAACAATCAATCCGCTTTCCCCTTCATATATATATATATATATATATATATATATATATATATATATATATATATATATTATAATATATATATATATTATATAATATATATATATATATAATATATATATAATATAATATATATTATATATATATATATATATATACTATATATATATTTGTTTTTATTATTATATATAATATATATATATATAATATATTTTTAATAATAATAATATAATTATATATATATATATATATGGAAGGGGAAAGCGGATTGATTGATTATTTAAAATTATCTGCCGCGTCAACAGCTAAGGTCATTACCGGCCAATGCCTTGTTAAATAGAAACATTAGAATATCTAAAACTTTAAAAATCTAACAATAAATATCTTACAAATAACAATGAATATATTAAAAATCAAAGCATAAAGATTATGCTGTAAGTGTATAAAATTATTGCATAAACATTATGCATGATTAGATTTTTTTGAAAATGTTAGTCCCCCCAAGGAAACTAAAAAGGGACCCTCTATATCACAATCCTCCCACAGTGCTTTTTTTCGTGTATAGGGGGAGACAAGTACATAGTCTTTGGTCTGAGAATGTTGCACATCTTTCCACTACATTTGCGACCGTTAATGGCTCTTGGCATCCCTCACAAAGTGCTTGACTTTTAGCCCTCATTGGTCCATAAGTCAGTCTTGTGTACCCGATTCTTATTCTTGTTAATGCAACTTCTACTTTTCGGTTGGGATGGATGCTAGTCACCCAACTGCTAAGGTCATCTCTAATCTCTCGCAGTTCGTTTCTGGAGGTATGCCTCCATTGTTCCTTCCATTTATCATGTAGACAACTCCTGATGCTGGGTTTCAAGTCGGTGTGTGGGAGAGGAAAACGAGTATCACAAGGTTGGGCGGCAGCTGCCTTGGACCTCTCATCAGCTTGCTCATTCCCACTCAGTTATCTTTTTACGTGTTGACATCAGTGCAAGTCAATCTTGAACCTCCCTTACTACTGGATGAGATGAGTTTAAGCTCTTGATTGCTTGCAAAGCACAATAGAATGGTTCGTAAGATCTCAAGTCATCTTAACTGCTGCAAGGATGGCATGTAACTCTGTAGTGAAGATCGAGTATGCTAGAGAAAGACTGCCAGATGCAGTCTTCCTTCTGCTCACTGCTGCAAAGCCCACACCATTTTCAGACTTTGAACCATCTGTATATATTGCATCTGATCCTTGGTACTTAGAAATAAAAAACCCTGACTTCTGCTTCGGATCTCTCCCCTTTCCCAATTCCGACCAAATCCAGCTCAACTTGATTAGTCCAAGGGGGGAATTTGGGGGAATTCCAACAGCCAAAACCCTTGGTGAGATTTAAAATTTAAAAATCTTCCACAAGATTCCTCATTTTCCTACCATAGGATCGGCTATCCTCAACGGGGTTAAAAAACAATCTGGATGTAGGAGATCCCGGAATCCCTTGTAGTCTCGTGTAGTAATTCAAGTTCATGTAGTCCCAGTGTAATGAAAAAGGTGGTTCTCCACTCTCAGCATACAGGGTCTCCACAGGTGAAGACCTAAAAGCCCCAATACAGATTCTGAGAACTTCATTGTGAACTGAGTTCAACATCCGGAGAACAGTGGGAGTTGCAGATGAATAAGCCTCACCATCCATAATCAAGCTTACTATGAATAAGCGGTCAGTAAAGCCACAGAAGCGTGCGGTCTACGATGTGAAAGAACCTGCAAAATATTAAGCACTTTTGTAGCCTTCACTTTTAACTGTTTGATGTCAGGCACCCATGTAAGCCTTGAGTCAAAAATTAGTGGGTTTGCTCCTAAATAGAGGGAAGGATGGAATTTTCCTCATTTGTGGAAATGTATAGCCATGGTCTTGCTTGGGGAAAATTTGAACCCCATGATATGTTGCCCATTGTACAACCTGATTTGTTGCAGCCTGCAGTGTCCTTGCACACCCTGTAAGCTCCTCCTGAGCAGTACAGTGAAAGTCATCCACATACAGATTACATGAGACAGCACTGGAACAACCTTTACGTGTCATTTATAGCAATGGCAATTAGGGTCACATTTAAGATACTCCCTTGTGGGACTCCTTCCAGCTGATCTTCCAGCTAGATAACTGTTTCCCACCCGAATTATAACTTCCTGTTAGCAAGGAAGTTTTGTATGAAGGTAGGTAATGCTCCTCTTAAACCATTGTCATACAGCTTCAAGAGTATGCCATGCTTCCAATTGGTATCGCAAGCCTTTTCTAGTTCAAAGAAGACTGCTAACATGTGATGTCGCTGTGCGAAGGAATTCTGTATAGCAGTTTCCATCCTTACAAGTGCATCTGTGGTCGATCTCAATCTCCTTAACCCATATTGATATGGGGTCAGCACTTTTTCCTTTTCTAGCAGCCATGTCAACCTCAAATTTACCATTTTCTCCTTCAGCTTGCAGATGCAGCTGGTGAGAGAAATTGGTCTGTAATTTCCTGGTGTGGAAGCATCCTCGCCAGGTTTAGGGACAGGAATGATTATAGCCTCTTTCCATGTGGATGGCACTGTACCTTCCCTATAGATCCTATTGAATAGGTCCAACAGGAACTTCTGGGAGCTCTCCGGTAAGTGAGATATCATTTGGTATGGAATATCGTCACTTCCTGGGGCAGTCTTACAGCAGAGCTGCAAAGCAGAGTCCATCTCCTTGCGCAAAAATGGCAAGTTGTATGGAAGTTCTGCTGCAGTCCAAATGAAGAACGACACTGGGTGTCATCCTGTTTCAGCCCGAAAGTGGAGAATCGGGCAGTGTAAGATGCTCCAGAGGAGATCTCTGCCATGGATTTAGCTAGCTCATTAGCAACATCTTTTTTGTCTGTGATGATTATGCCATCTATCTTCAAAGCAGGTGGTGACAGTGATGTTGTCTTTCTAGCAATCTTATGCACTTTGTCCCATACCCATGCTAAGGGGGTCCCAGAGTTAATCGAGGAGACATACTGTCTCCATGACGTCCGTCTGGCCTTCTTTAGCACTCGCCTGGCCTTAGCTCAGGACTTTTTGTAATGGATTAAGGTTACATTGCTGGGGCGTCGTTTCAACTGCCTTAATGCAGCTTTCCTTGCTCTGACAGCTTGTTGGCATTCATCAGACCACCATGATACCGGAGGTCGACGGTAATGTCCGCTACTTTTGGGAATGGATGCTTCTGCTGCAAGGAGAATTCGTGATGTGGAGTAATTAACAGCATCTTGAACACACTGAAAATCATTCACAGATCCTTTCAATACTGCAGTTGATCTAAAAAGATTCCAGTCCGCATGTTCAAGTTGCCTCTCTGCACTCCATTGGCTGGAATACCATTCACCTCCTGCAAAAGCATTGGAAAGTGGTCGCTTCAATGTAAGTCTTCCATGGCCTGCCAAGTGAAATTCATCTGTGAATCAGGTGAGCCAATTGACAGGTCTATATTGGAGAATGTCCCAGTTTGAATTTGGAAATGTGTGGGAGTGTCACTATTCAGTAAAACTGCATCTACTCTTAAGAACAAGGACTCCAAGGACTCCTTAAGAACAAGGACTCCAAGGACTCCTCGAAGGTTACATAAAGTGTCTCCCCAGAGGTGATGGCGACCATTGAAATCTCCCAAGAGTAGAAATGGATGTGGCAACTGCCCAAGTAGATCTTCCAAATCATCTATGTTGAGATTATGTGGAGGAAGGTAGATAGATGCAACAGTGTAAGGTCGTGTCAAGCCTATTCTCAGTCTTCACCTGCAGTGTACTCTGCAGGTGGATGGCCTGGAAGGGAATATCCTGACGTACCATTACTTCTAATGTGCTTGAAGTCCCATAATGTGCTTGAATTTGGAATCCTCTCAGGAAAATTGGATGATTTTCCCTGGTCATAATCTCTTGTGAGCATACACAAACTAGGTTACATGAAGCTATCAGATATTGCACTTCTTCCCATTTTGCATGAATTCCCTGACAGTTCCATTGGATTAGGGTATCCGGTTCTCCAAACTACTTTTTCATAAGGTGTTTGGCAGCACCTGTGGTCAAGATTTGCCCCACACCTTTAGGCTGTCCCTTTCCAGGATCTTGGGAGAATTTTTTTGAGGGGTTGTTTACCCGGGGAAAACTAGTTTCCACACTTCCTTTGACAGGCTCAGGTTTTGTTTGCCTAGGCAAAGGACGTACCTGAGCCTTTGCTTCAGGGGCATTCTGCCTACCAGCGGAGGCCCCTGTGGATGTAGTGGCAGCTGGAGCTGTCACCGTTCAGGCCTCTGGAGCCCTGCTTGATGGCTCCAAAGACCCCACTTTGAAATGAGTCTTTTGAACAGGCTCAGAATTCCTTTACCTGGGCAAGGGGTGTACCTGAGCCTTTGCTTCAGGGGCATTCTGCCTAGCAGCAACAGTTTCTCCTCAGAATACCTCATCAGGTCTTGGGAAAGCACAATTCCCTTACACTGACAGAGGATTTTGTGAGGAGAACATGAAACTTGAGCCCCAGGGATGTCACATATCGCACGCAGATGGTCATTCTCATCTGGTGACGAAACCTCAACTATTAGGCTACCATCTTGCTGTGGGGTGATGCGAGGATCACGTTGACATGCCTCAACTATTTTCCGGTGTACTTCAAAAATATCAAGATCCATGATTGATATACCATCAATGGTCTTCACTACTAGATACTTACTTTTCCCCTTCTTACCTGGTTTAGTAAGAACCATTACGATTCCCATTCTTGCCCTTTGGAAGCTGGAAAGGTTCCAAAGTGACAACATGTGATGTTCCAGAGGGAATGGTCGGGGATTGCGTAGGTCGTCAGGGAGAGAGCTAGATCTTTGTAAATTTGTAGTACTCATACAAATCAGAATCCTTCACTTCCTCACCACCCCACCCACCATGGAGTCCAACGAGGGGAAGCTATAGTTGGGGCTCAAAATCTCTCAACAGCCACAGAGGTAATGAGGAAATATACGCAGCCACTATTACAGCGCTGATGGCAGTCACGGGACCTATGCGCTACCGACTGAACAGTGCCTGCTTGACCCTAGCCATATTTGACCAGCCGATTGACTTGACCGGGCCTTGATCAAGCCACCCATCTAACTAGAATAAAGGACCAAAGAAGTGTGTCGCTAGCTGCAGGGCACAGTGTGCAGTATCGCTCAATCTCCAGGAATCCTGTCTTCTGGTAATATGGGACGCCACACATGGCAAACACACATGGGAGAACTCTCCCTGGTCTAAGATGGAATGTACCAGGGGTGGGTCTCATAGGCCTTAGTGCACCAGGAAGCCATTTTGTCTCATCCCTCACTGATGACCCCTCCAGTATGGGTAGCCCTCTGGTCCGGCTCACCAGATCATTGGGACCTCAAGCCCCCCCACTGCAGCAAGGCAGCTTCCATTAGGGGGGAGGGGAAAGGGGATTGTTGGGATTGTAGCAACTACCAATGTTCTCACCCACACGATCTAAAACAGATCCGCAACCACCTGCTGAGGCATCAGAGACTGGAGCAGTCTGGATTTACTCCTGGAAAGTCCACGATAGACCATATACTAACGCTTCGAGTAATTGTGGAACGCCGTCATGAGTTTGGTCATGGGTTGCTTGCAACATACATAGACCTCAAGAAGGCATTTGACTCGGTTCATTGGGAATCGCTATGGGAGATCCTGAGACTCAAGGGAATTCCAACACAGATTATTGGCCTAATAACAAGCCTTTATACTGGTAATGAAAGTGCAGTAAAGTGTGGTGGGGGTCTGTCGAACTTCTTCCCTGTTAATTCAAAGGTGAGGCAAGGCTGTGTCCTTGCACCAACACTTTTCAACACCTGTATGGACTGGATAAAGGGCAGAGCTACTAGCCAAAGTCAGTGTGGAGCACCATTGCCGACGATGTGGCTTTCCTATCTGAGCTCTTGATGCATTTAGCAATGAGGTGAAGTCCTTAAGCCTAGAGGTCTCCTGGACTAAGACCAAGTTTCAGGATTTTGGGGGCCTGTTAGGGGAACACGTTCAGTCGATCCATGTTTGCGGCGAGGACGTTGAAGTTACAGAGTTTTACATACCTTGGTAGCATAGTCCATATCTCTGGGCTGTCAGACCAAGAAGTCAATAGACGGATTGGCCTGGCAACAGGAGCCATGAACTCGATCAACAAGAGCGTTTGGAGATGTCAATACCAATGCAGAAGGACCAAGCTGTATGTCTTCAAGGCCTTGATACTTCCAGTTTTGCTCTATGGAAGCGAAAGCTGGACGCTATTCAGTGTCTTGGAATCTCGTCTTGATGCCTTTTGTAACAAGTCTGTTCACCAGATCATGGGGTACAGTTGGCAGGACCACGCGTCCTACCGGCGGTTACATCGTGAAACTGGCATGGGACCTGTTATTTGCATAATCCGGGATCGCCAACTCAGGCTATATGGGCACCTAGCTCTTTTCCCTGTGGACGACCCTACCCAGGTTGTCTCTGCGAGACAACCCTGGGTGGAGGAAGATTGTGAGATGACCCAGGAGATCATGGCTTGGGCAGTTCTACGGGCCATGGCCCTGCCTGGAGACTCGCCTCAAGGGATCTTTGTGGCTGGAAGCGAAGGGTGGATGCGGCCATGCGCCCATGTCGGCGTTAGCCCCTTTGTAGCAGCACGACCCCGCAACCTGGAGTTCAGCATAATTACCCAGGTTGGGTCACACAGGCCACACCATGGGCCGGTCATTGGCAGCGGGCTCCCCTCGTTCCCGCGCGCATACACAGCGCTTTGATTTTTAAACCGCAGAGCCGAAAAAAGGAACAGCAGCGAAGAAGAAGGACCTTCCCCTCCTCTCCCTCC
>NC_051393.1:55825195-55834578 GCF_015228065.2 Penaeus monodon | reverse complement strand
CCCCTGGATGAAAGATTTCGTGTTCTGAAAACTGTTTTTTTTAAATTTTTGTAGCTTTTTTCAGTTAATATGAGGCGAGGGTCGTGCTTGATAGGGGGGGATAGGCTAGCCAGTGGGTTTTTTGTCTCTGTGCGAACATTTTTAACATGAAGGGACCGAGAAAAACATGACCGCGGGCTGTGAGCGGGGTGAGCGGGGAAAACAACCAAGAACGGAGGGGGTGTGCTCCGTGAAACCTGTGTGTGCCCGTGACCTGAATAACTTTGTGTTCCCCTTTATAACTGATCGGGGAGGGACATGTGGTTTCCCCCCTTATTGTGCCTATAAAAAGTGTAGGGGAAAAATAATTTTGTGAAAAATAAAGGAAAAAATGTCTCGCGTTATTTCGTGCCCTCCCCCCCCATTTGCTTTTTCCCCCCCTGGTGTTCTGGACGCTGTGGGCTCGGGCCTTTGGAGTGTTCAGTTTCACGCCCCGTGATAGCACCCGTTCCTAGCCTGCTTGTGTTGGGGGGCCCGAGAGACGGGTGGCCGGCGTAAAAATTTAATATATATTAATTATATTTATATTATATTATAAATATATATAATATATATATTATAATAAATTATAATATATATTTTAATATTTTATGAATTAAAATATGTTTTAAATAAAAAATAATATATATTAAATATATTAAATTAAAAATTATTAAT
The DNA here is from genome assembly GCF_015228065.2 of Penaeus monodon. Classification (NCBI taxonomy): domain Eukaryota; kingdom Metazoa; phylum Arthropoda; class Malacostraca; order Decapoda; family Penaeidae; genus Penaeus; species Penaeus monodon. Next base: position 55,833,882 of record NC_051393.1, on the reverse strand, counting down.
ATATATATAAAATTATATTTAAAATTATTATTTATTTTTATTTATTTATTTTGAAATAAATTATGTTTTGAATAAATAAAAAAATGGTATAAAATTTTGTATATATACATAGTATAAAAATATATATTATTTAAATATATATAATATAAAAATTTAAATATATAATATATTGTGTTAAAGATTCAGTTTGGTATCCCCTAAAAGCATAGTTTTTCTTGAATGAGTTTCAAAATACAAAAAATTTTTCCCTTAAGGGGGGGAACTTTTTTAAATAAATGTCTGTTTTGAACGTCAGCACTTTTTTCCTTCAAAAATCTACGATTCGGCCCTGATATATCCCCAGATTTTTTTTTCGGGAGAAAAACAAATCTGATGATTTCATTTGAAAATTTTTCCAAACCCGACAATTTTGATGTATTTGAAAGCCCCCGATAGCAGGGGGGGGCTGAAAGATCGGGGAATTTGGGGTAAAATAGCCGAAATAAAAGAAAGGAAACAAAAAAATGTGTAAAACAAGCAAAAAACGTTTAAAATCGACGTAAACCTACGGACGTTCCCGGGCCAAATTTTTTCAATCTACGGCCGGCGCGCCCTTTCAAAAAAATAACTGTAGGGGGCCAGTAACACCGTGCCCCTCATACGGAGAGGTCGTGTGGTGCCCGTGCTCCGGGCCCCTCTCCTACACACAAAACCTTTGCTATTCAAAAAATTGACAAGGAAATTTCAGAACATTTGGTGCCTATAATCGAAGTCAGTGACATGAAAAAGGATTGTAAAGTTTGTTGTACGAGAATTTGAAAAAACCCTCTACCGAGTACCAAGTACTGCTGTAAAAACCTTTGGAGGTGAGTGCCCTGTTGTCCGGCGCTAAATTCCCTGCAAAGGGGCGAGCCGGGGGGGAAAGGCGCTGCGGCACCCCCACGAGGGGGGGAAACCGCAATGAAACACTAGGGGGGGACGCGGGAAACTGCCCCACCCTCCCGCGCTGAAGAATGCCTTCATCCTATTTTCAGGGGATAGCCCCCACTAAATCCATGCCATGCAACAGGCAGCACTAAAGGGTGATCCGACGCCCTGTGGGCGCTTTTAAAAGGGGGAAGTGACGGCTCACTTGTGAAGTCGAAAGCAAAGAAAAAAAAGAAAACCCGGGAACCCCGTAGACACCACTGGCACCAAAAAAAAATTCGTCCGCTCCCCTTCCCTAAAGGGCCCAACAAAACGAAAAAAAATAAATGACGCGGCCTCGGCAACGACCCCCCGGCCCCCTGGGGGCACCCCCCTCACCTTGTGCGGGGAGACACCTCTCCCACCGTATGTGTATGTCGCTCGCCGCAGCAAAAATACTTGACGAACTTATTAAAAAGGTAAAGGAAGTTTCCCTTTCAAACTTTGTAAACCCGCAAAAAAAGAAAAAAATGATGAATACCTCGGACACACTACAAAAAGGGGATCTTGATTTTGAAAATGTATGCACCGACGGAGTTCCAAGGCCAAAGATGCCAAAAGGAGGGCAACCAAAAACCGCCCCCGCTTATGGGGGGAAGCAACCCCCTCCAAGTACATCCCTTTTCTGGGAAAATACTGCCCCCACCACGTGGGGGCCGTGGGGCTCCCTTGATCTGCAAAAACGCAGGGGAAGGGGCCATTAGCTAATTTTGCAGGCAAGGCAGTGTGAGCATGGGGGCGACCAACATACCCCAAAAGGGGGCGCTCCATGCTGAAAGGAGAGAGTACTGCAATGCCCTTTTTGTCCCCCCGCTTCAGGTGGGGGATGAGGGGTGTGACTCCCGGACGGGGGGTGCAGGGCCCCCCTCCCCTGCCCCCTCCCCCCCACCCTGTGGACCGCACCGCCCGATGACCAGCCGGCCCTCCAACCCCAACCCCGACCAGCTCCCGGGGAAGCGCCCGACCGTCCCCTGGTGACGTCACCAGTCGCAGAGATTTCCGCGGCTGCCAGCGAGTGGGGTGAAGAGGCCCCGAATACGCAAAAAGGGTTTTACGCAGGGGAGGAGAAGGGGGACAAGAGATGCTGACCCTCACAGGGGGTATCTCGGCTGTAAAGCTGACTACTCTCTGAAGAAGACAACGCCCCCCCCCCCTCCCTCCCCGGGGGACAGCCGAGGCAACCGCCCTCACCCTCAGGCAGGGACACCCAGGACGGGGGGGGAAAATCCCCCCAAAACCAGTGACAAAAAAACGTCACCCCAGGCCCAAAGGCGACGTAATGTGCGAACTTCAAAAGGGAAAATAAAAACTCTGAAACCCCAAAAACAAAAACTTAAAAATAAAATAAGGGTCGCTGAACGGAAAATGGAAAAAAAAAAAGTGACTGTTTTTCGTGATACTAGTGCTCCCATTGTGATAAAAGAACGAGCGGGAAATGCTGTCAACGCCAGTTTTGTAACCAGAGTGGGCTGTCCGCTGACAGAACCACGAACAAAAGGACCCCGTGACGTCGGTCCAGTGACGCAACCACCCCTCAGGTGCTCTAACAAAAGGGAAAGGGACTGTCCTGAAAGGAACAAAGCAAAACCCAAAATGTTTAAAATGGTTAAAAGTTTTTTTCAGTCCCGACTACCACGTAATGAACCCAAATCAAAATTTAATTTTTCTTATGTAATCTATAATTGTATTTTAGGGGAAAAAAAGCATGAAGTCAGGTTCCCTACAAAAACAATTTTAATATGGAAAAACCACAATAAAATTCTTCAGGAATATGCGTAGTTTAACCCAGGCTAAATGATCTAGAATTTTAAACATCCCAAATAAATTGATTTTAGCTGAAAGAACCTTTGCTCCCGCTGCTAAGTAAAATGCACGGAATTTAAAGGGGGTATTTTTCATTTTGGAAACACCCATGAGGAGTTGACATATGTAAAGGGAAAACACTCCCACATAAATTAGAAAAAAAACCCGAGAACACGATTTTTAAATTTTCATCATCAAAAACCCAAAATGCCTCTGGGTTTTTTTTCACTGTAAATGTAATCCCAGAACTCTAAATTTCCCTGGCTAGTTTCTCCCAATTTTCAAAACCCAAGGCCGTTTGCATGGACGACTTAAAGAAAGGGCATCCACATTTTGGAGAAAAACCAGCTAAAAATGGGAAAAATTCAAGCATTCTCAAAAAGAAATCACTGACGTATAGCACAGAACAGGGGACTCTTTTTGGGAGGTGGGGTTAACACGTTTTGGAAAAAATTTATTTCGGGTATGTTTTATTTCACTGGTACAGAGTTGTTAGTGCCCCTTTGCAATCCAAACAGACTATCTGTAACAGCGACTCAGCCCTAAATCACCTAGGCTCAAAATAATTATCCCCACCGGCCGGAGCCATCAAGGCACGGTCAGACTTAAAACCCCTATGAAATAACAACTGTTGAAAAATTTTCAGGTTTAAAAAAAAGTTTAAAGACTATAAAACACATGGGTCTTTTTCACGAAAATCTCAAAGAAAAAGGGCCCCAGGCTCATATGCCCGGGAGGATCAATGCCCCTATTTTGGCCGGGAAAAAAGGGGGGCCAGACTTGTAAATTGGTATAAAGATAGTAAGACGACGATAATCTTCGCAGTTTTTTAAAGCCACCGGGAAATTTAGGGAATAAAAATCATATTCGTAGTAAACACGGAACAATTTCGGAAAAGGGTTTAATAGTCAAACCCTGTGCTGACATTGGGAAAAATTTTAAAAGGCTGACAGGAAAAACCTCACAACACCGCGTTCCACAGTCCCCAAGAGCAGGGTTTGCTGCTAAGCATGGGGCCCGGGAAAACTCAGCTAACTACTCCCCAAGGGAAAAAGATCACTAGCAAATCGAAAATAGATCGGGAAATTTAATAAGCATAGCCTTTCTGCTATTGACCCCCCCAACTTTGCCAAAAAACCAGTGGGAATAAGTTGCCCTTTGAAAGGGAAGGAACCGCCCCTGGCGAAATGGATTACTTTCGCGCCTTCTCCCCTTGCTCATTTCCGGCAACCCACTTTTGCACCTGTATAGACTCACCTATCACAAGGTCATCCCCAAACTCCCGGCTAAAAGTTAATCATTCCCTACCTAAACCTAAACTGACAAAAAACGGCCCATTTTCCCTTTACCTCCTGTCTGGCAAAGTACTTGAGAGGATAAACGAAAAAGGGTTAGATCGCATAAAAGCTAATTATCCCCCAATGTATGGATTTCCCGGGCGTAGCAGTCAGCATGTTTTGAAAAATATTAAAAACACAAAACCCCGGCATGCAAACCCTATTTCTTTATCTAAATCTGCCTTTTATATTGCAAAAAAGAGAAATAATTCTTGAGCAACCAGCTATTTGGTTTTCAGGGAAAAACGGGTTTAAAAGGATTCACAGTATCTTCGAATCGGTCGGCTCAGGTTTACAGGGCTTTAAAATACCCATACAAAGTATTAACTCGGGACACCCCAGGGGGTGTACTGCCCCCTCATTTAAAATCTTAAGCATAGTTACTAGGGGATATCCACTTGAGGGAAAAGACTCCCTTATTTGCTAGCCCATGATATTTGCATTAAATCCTATCCGGGAAAAAATCAAAGATTTAATATACTCTCAGAAAAAGGGTATTTGGGGGGCTGAAATCCAAATGAAAAAACAAGGGTCTTAACCCCAAAGACAATCCCTTGCCAAAAGGGTTTTATAAAATGACTTGAGCTAGATCCTCTCAATACAAAAACCTTGAGGTTTATTTTCAATGATGCAGAGTTCTCGAAACCTGAAGAAAAAGGGGTGGGACGGGGTGAAAACCCCTTTTGGCACTTGTTGGGAAAAACCATGGTATCAAAATTAATTTGCAAGACTCTTTTTCTTGTCAACTTGGGCTCTGTTTATCATGCATTGCACCGTGTACAAGGAATCAAGTTGATATTAGAACATATAAAAATGAAGCCATGAGGGCATTCTTGGGCCCTAGAACAACAAAAATGTGAATATAAACCGAACTAAACTTACCCTCGTTTACAAAGAATTTTGTATAAATACACATTTGTTGTCAATCAATTAGAGAAAACCCCCCATTGTACAGAGTTCCAAAGACAACTAAAAAACCCGAACGAGGAGCTCCCTTTTCATGACAACACCCATTCTTTCTCAAATCCCTGGATACAAATAAAGAAACAATTTGTCAGCTGAACATACCCCTAACTAAGACCCTACATGGACGTTTGTACCCCCGTGGAAAATGTCGGACCTAAGTATAATTTTACGACTGCCCCAAAAAGCAGTGTCCCCCCTTTTTACTTAAGCAGTTGCACTTGCAATTAAAATGAGCACTTTAAACCTATCCAAAGCAATTTAAGCTACATGACGGGCCTTGCACTGGAGAGAGCAGGGGGCTTTTTTTGATAAAAAAAATACTTTAACACCAGGATTGTGGGGGTTTATATGGGCTAGCACTACGCAAACTGGTTTGGGAGGTACTCATGGACCGAATTTTATTGAATCAAGGGTCGGGGGTAAAATTTTGTGATTCACAGAGTGCTTCCAGGCTTGAAAAATCTAACAAAGGTGCTTAATACGCCAAAAGACACAGGGAAAAAGGTAGTGCAAAAGAACAGGCCATGATAAGTTTTTTTGGGATTCCCTCGATGTTGGAAACCCCAGGCAGATCATGCTGATCGCCCGGCAAACAGCATTGACAAGCAAAGGGGATATAGATTTGGGGGACCCATTTCAGGATTTTACAAAATTAAAACTTCCCTTTAAAGAGGGGCTTGACTGAGTTAAATTTAATTCTCAAAGCCCCGGCTGGATAAAAACATTATGACCGGGTTTTGGCAAGATTTTTCCCATGGGTTTTTAAAACAAGAACAAGACAGTGTGATATTTCCGCAAAAAGGGGTTGGATATAGATTTTATGGCAGCTCAAAAGTTTGTAAAAGTCGAAGAACTATGAAAACTGTGTAATGAAGAATATAAGGGCTTGTAAATTAATCTCAAGTGCATGTGTTACAGCCTTTCAGGGCCCCCTAGCTTGAGTATGGAAAATTGTAAATATTTCATATCCTTGAGTCTTGAAGATAACTTTTAAATTTTAAACCTAATTTGGAAAGTAGCTAAAATATGCAATCAAATGTAGCATCCTTTCCAGCCCAAGCGTATGCCGGCGTGGCAGGTAGATAAAAGACTGTAATTGTTTTTTCGTAATTGATACAGTACTTACATAATATTTATAGCCTAAAATTGAAATGTAAACCATTATATTTAAACCTGCATCAAAGTACCACAGCTTGCCCCGCCTTTGGTTAGCCCGGGGGGTAAAAAAAAGGAAAACTAAAACTACGGGGGCCAAACCCCTCTTCGGAAAAATATACGGGATTTCCATAATCCAGCTCCCCCGTGAAACGTACAATGCTCCTAACCAAAAAACCAACCTAACCTTAATCTGTGGGATTTTACACTACGATCTATATATTCCTTTGGAGGGGGGTCGCCCCCCGGACCCCCCGGGTAATATATACGCCCACCAGGGGGCTACCCACCTGGACCCCCTGTGTTAATTTGCCTAGCCAGGGGCCGCCCCCTGTACCCCCTGGTTATATTCGCCTAGACAGGGGCTATCCCCCCGGGCCCCCAGGGAATTTTTTGCCCCTAGCCAGGGCCTATTCCCCCCGGACCCCCCGGGAAACCACATACCTTTTTATCGCGAAACACCGAACGTTTCTTGCTTTTGGCATGGGCAAAAGCTTTGGGTTTTTAATCACTTTTCAGCATTTGCGGCACTGGTGGGGTTTAAATACAGGGTGGATGAAACAATGTATTTTCCCGTTTCTACAAAGGGCCCCTTTGAAAGACCGAAACGCGCGCACCGAAACGCTCACCGGCGTTTCTCCGACGTATTTGGGGCTGCGGCCTGTCAATCTCCCGGGGGCAAAAAGCGCATGCGACACGGTTATTTTACAGAATAGCATAAAAAACTTACCAAAAAAGTAAAGAAAAACAAAAAAGGAAAAAAGCATTCTACTGAAAACGAGAAAACGGGTCTGATAAAAAAAAATATTCGTTCCACGAGCGCGCAGCAATACAAGGACTACTTTGGAATGAGTTTCCCCGTCACATTTGTTTTGATCTCGCAAATAAACTGGAAGGGACTGAAACGAAGGGGTCCTTTGTTGTCCATACTCCTTATTTCGATTTTCACGTTTTTTCCCAGAAAAGGGGCTTGGGTTTTTGTCAAGGAACTACCATCCATTATTTTACCGTACGTTTGGTTTATATGCAAAAAAATTTCCAATTTAGGGTAAAGTGAATGTCGAAGTAAAATTTTGTAATTTAGCCATTGGAGCACTTTGGGAGTTAAGGGGCCTTCGCTCACACCCTCTTTTATGGGGGGTTGCCGCCCCCCCCCCCCATCCCTGCCAGGTCTGCAAAATCTTTACATCGTATGTTTCCGCAGGATGGAGCTCGGGCAAATATCTGGATCTCCTACTGATAATTTCATACCTTGACGAATAAATCCGCAATGGCCAGTCAGCGAATCGTCAAAATCTTCGTCGTCGTTGTTAACGGGAATTGCGACCGCTATCCGCCACTTACAGTCCGTTCTTTCGTTTGAGATTTGCGAAGACCTGGCTTTGCTCGGGCCTTCATTTTATTCTCTGACACTCTATGCTTACCGTGGTGGTGGGATTGCCAGCAGGCTCTCCTGCCGCCATGATGTAAGCATGTGGCATAATCTCTTTGCCAGCCCTGCGACTGCTGTGGGCAGACCCTGTCTCAGAAATTGTGTGCTCACAATTCTGTAAGGAATGTACCAACGTGGCGTTCGGATCGACACAGTGCATGCAACACTTGTTTGCATAGTCAATTGTCTCTATGTTCTGCCATGCGCAATGGTAACTTAGTTTGATTTTGTGAAGAATGAATTCCTCCCTATATTGATTGCTTGAGAGAGTCCAGTGGCTCATAGCCTGTGGCATGTGAGCACCATCAGGCCGAGGAGGGGATCTCGTTTTCTCTCTGTGATGCTGCTGGAGGAAGGCACGAGCTCTGGCATCACACTTCTGCCCTGAATTTTTTCGGCTCGGTTTTAAGATCATGGGATTTTGGGACATGCCCCTGCCAATGTCAGCTAGTCTGTCAGCAAGCTCATTCCCTCTTATGCTTATGTGGCTAGGGACCCAGTTTATGATAATTATTCTACCCTGAGCAAAAATCCTTTGTACTATAGTGAGGACAGTTTTGGAGTAGATAGTCAATAGCTGCCCTGGAGTCTGTGTGTATGACCACGTGTCCTCCCCTTAGAGATGCATGGGCTAGGGTTCCCATGATCGCAACTGCCTCTGCCTGTAGCGAGGAGGCGTTGTCTGTTGCCCTCACCTGCAGTGTGGTTTAAGGGATCAATTGATCCATCCGTGAAGTAGGTTCTACTACCCGGAAGAGTGATGGCTGCAATGACCCTCTTAGCTTCTGCCTTTAGACTAGGCATGATGTACTGATTCTTTCTCCTTGACAAGCTCATAAGAGAGAACTCGAATAAGGTTTGTGCTCACGGTGGAACTTCAATAAAATCGGGGTGGGGGGAGTTCATGCCCTTGGCAAGTAGTTGTTCTTTGAGCTGATAGCGTATCAACACCTTGGCTGTGTGAGACAGCTTGTGGTCTTGATCTACGCATCTGAGTATTTTTTTGTCTCATGTTTGTGTTCCTGGAGCTCGATGACCTTTGAAAGGAA
>NC_051393.1:55810637-55825095 GCF_015228065.2 Penaeus monodon | reverse complement strand
TTTTCGGATGACAGGTTAGATCTTCTTTTTTGGGAGGCTTTTATTCCAATAATTTCAAATTATCGTAACCTAGACAGTTTTAAAAGCTTGAATAATCAACATTCATCTTACCACACACATGAAGGTGTCTGAAACGTGTGATTGTTGTGATGCCAAGGAGAGAAAGACATACCTGCCGCCAACGTTCCTGTCAACTTAGGGAATGAAATGCTTCTCGTAGTCTCCTTACATCTTTTTAAATTCTTTCTGTTTGTCCTAGTTCACTCACTGAAATATTCGATGTTAGATTAGCAAGTGAAAATATGCCCTTCTCATCAAATTTTAAAAGTAATCCAAAAAAACATACACACAAACTGACACATACACACACCCATATATATGTGTGTGCGTGTGTATAAAAAAAAAAAAAAAAAAAAAAAAAACGACACATACACACCCATGCACACATATTCATATATATATATATATATATATATATATATATATATATATATATTATATATATATATATATATATATATATATATATATTATATATATATATATATATATTATATATATTTTATATATATATATATATATATATAATATATATATATATATATATTTATATGTGTGCATTGGGTGTGTATGTGTCGTTTTTTTTTTTTTTTTTTTTTTTTTTTATACACACGCACACACATATATATGGGTGTGTGTATGTGTCAGTTTGTGTGTATGTATTTTTGGATTACTTTTAAAATTTGATGAGAAGGGCATATTTTCACTTGCTAATCTAACATCGAATATTTCAGTGAGTGAACTAGGACAAACAGAAAGAATTTAAAATGATGTAAGGAGACTACGAGAAGCATTTCATTCACTAAGTTGACAGGAACGTTGGCGGCAGGTATGTCTTTCTCTCCTTGGCATCACAACAATCACACGTTTCAGACACCTTCATGTGTGTGGTAGATGAATGTTGATTATTCAAGCTTTTAAAACTGTCTAGGTTACGATAATTTGAAATTATTGGAAATAACGCCTCCCAAAAATGAAGAATCTAACCTTGTCATCCGATACAACATAACATTCCAAGACAATCTTTCTTTAAATTAATTCCTTCGCAATTTAATAATAATGGTAGTAGAGGGGATGTAAATCTCAAAAACACCAGGTGTTTCATGGTACGCACTCTTGCGGTGGCGAGAAAAAGATGGGATGAAACAATCGGATGGAATTGTAGCACACGATGTAAGCAAGGGATATCGGTTGAACCAATGGAAATTGCACTAGGTCTTATATGACAACAAACACTAGCGACCCTGAAACCAAATATAAAGATGTCTCTGATGCAACTATCACCATGTAACATCATGACACACAATCTAAGCATACTACAATGGAACATCTATGGCTTCAATACAAAAATACCATCCTCTATGCAATAGTGGGATCAAGGAACACTGACATTGTCATGCTTTAGGAGGCATTAACGGAGGAAACTATTCGCTTCTCACGGTATCATGTCTTTATGCTGCCAAGCACAGCTGGCTAAAGAGGCTTGATCACCCTAGTCAGAGCAAAAATCCCTTGCTCTGCAATAGCCGGTGCACCGCACTGTGAAGAGATTCACCTGGCTGCGGGCCCCCCTCAAGCTGTTCGATGTGTACAGCAAGCCAGGCTGTAGGAGTTAGCCATCAGCCAGGTCTGTGCTAATGCAGCTTTGAGACCGACTGATCATAGGGGGAGACTTCAGTGCACATTACCCATCTTGTCTCCCTGCAAAGCACCGGATGCGGTAGGCCAACACATAGCCAACGTGCTTGAGATTTTCCCCTAGATCGCTCTTCTAAAACAACCAAGAGCACACGTATGGGGTCCTAGATCTCACCTTGGCCACTGTGGCTCTGGTGGAGAAAATTAGATGGTGTGTCGATGAGACTGTCAGAAGTGACCATTATGGCACTGTTACTACCCTCACAGATGCTGGCCCAGTCCAAATGCCACAAGCAAGTCCAAGATGGAAAACAAACAAGGCCAACTGGCAGGCCTTTGAGAATGCCTTGGCCCACTGTCTTAGAAGCAATGAACCCCCACAATGTGAAAGTGGAAACATGGACGTACTTGAAGCCAGACTTATCAGCGACATAAATTAAGCTGCCTCACAGATTATACCTAAACTCGGCCATGGTCCAGGAGTTATAAAGACCCCTGGTACTTTAATGACGAGATAAAGGAAGTCAACCACAGAGTAAACATATGTAGAAATCATTTCCGAAAGCAAAGAACCCCTGATAACCTAGCCCTCCTAAGCAGTCAGGGATGCCAAGAAAACTACCATAAGAGTTAGGCAGAAAAAGTGTCTGGAATGGTGTGAGGTCCTTTGACCACCGATCCACCCTTACAGAGCGATTGGTCAGGTGAGCTACTAGCCACTCAGCCCCATGCACACACAATGACCCTCAATCAGAAGCAAACAGACTGGTGCAGTTCTCCTCTGCGAGAACAAGCAGATACAGTCTGCTAGCTAAACTGAGGGCAAACCAACAATGCCTACAACCAGGCAGACTTACTTATATCAGAGAAAGGGCAGCTGAACCGATAACTCAGATATCTTTTCTCTGAGGGAACAAAGACAAACCTACAATAATAGTTCTTGCACAGCCTACGGTTTTGATGGGATCTCATCCCCCATCATTTCCCACCTAGGACTGGCAGGTGACCTTGCATCCTGCAACTCATCAACAAGTCCTGGGAAACTTCCACTCTACCCCAGAGCTGGAAGAGGGCTATCATAGTTCCCATCCCAAAACCAAAGGATCCAGGGAAGTACCGCCTCATCTCTCTCCTCAGATGTCTGGGCAAGATGGCCGAGAGAATGGTACTAAACCGACTCCAATGGAAAATGGGACCCCCACATGAACACCTCCATGGGTTCAAAAGGGGCATGAGCAGAGCACATAGCAGAGCCACGCTCTTTAGCACAATCGGCATTGTCACTTCTGTAGTAGTATTCCTAGTCCTGGAGAAGGCTTTTGAATGAGCAAGTCCTCTTGTTAATCAGGAGACCCTGATCCAGAGGGGAATCAGAGGAAAGGTCCTGGCTTGGATAGATGACTATTTCAGGAACAGATCAGCCAAAGTCAGATTCCTAGGTCACCTATCAAAGCACATGCCACTAGAAAATGGAACACCTCAGGGTGGAGTCCTCAGTCCAGCCCTTTTCAACACCCTAATGTCCTGCACCCTCAATAAACAGCTACCAGTGGTGTGCAATCTCCACTTGACCACACTGCCTAAGCAAAGCCCAGCGCTGTCTGGACCTTGTATCCGAGGAGTGCTGTAGGACAGGACTAAAGATCTTTGCAGCCAAATCCAAAGCTATGGCTCTGGGACAAAATGTTCAAGGCACAAATCTGACAATCTAGGGAATGGACTTAGAATCGTCCAGGTCTTCCAATACCTTGGGGTAATGATTGACCGGACCCTCTCCTTTAAAAAGGAGGTCCTGTACTTGGTTGACCGAACCAAAGCAAGACTGACAAGAGGGCTATGTCTGGGAGACACATAGGAGCTAGACATAAAGTACTAAGATCATTCTATGTACATGCCATTCGTCCCATTGTGGACTATGCTTCTGTCTCCCTGATTACTGCAAAGACAAGATTAAGAGAAAAATTGGAGACAGTTCAAAATTAAGCTGCCAGGGTCATTCTGGGTGCCCCACTGTGGACGAAGGCCCTCAACCTCTTCATGGAGGCAAACCTATTCCCCCGAATTGATCTAATGGCAGCTCAGTTCCTTTCAAAGGTCATCCGAGCTCCCAGGAACACAAACATGAGACAAAAAATACTCAGATGCGTAAATCAAGACCACAAGCTGTCTCACACAGCCAAGGTGTTGATACGCTATCAGCTCAAAGAACAACTACTTGCCAAGGGCATATACTCCCCCCACCCCGATTTTATTGAAGTTCCACCGTGAGCACAAACCTTATTCAAGTTCTCTCTTATGAGCTTGTCAAGGAGAAAGAATCAGTACATCATGCCTAGTCTAAAGGCAGAAGCTAAGAGGGTCATTGCAGCCATTACTCTTCCGGGTAGTAGAACCTACTTCACGGATGGATCAATTGATCCCTTAAACCACACTGCAGGCGAGGGCAACAGACAACGCCTCCTCGCTACAGGCAGAGGCAGTTGCGATCATGGGAACCCTAGCCCATGCATCCGTAAGGGGAGGACATGTGGTCATACACACAGACTCCAGGGCAGCTATTGACTATCTACAACAAAACTATCCTCACTATAGTACAAAGGATTTTTGCTCAGGGTAGAATAATTATCATAAATTGGGTCTCTAGCCACATAAGCATAAGAGGGAATGAGCTTGCTGACAGACTAGCTGACATTGGCAGGGGCATGCCCCAAAATCCCATGATCTTAAAACCGAGCCGAAAAATTTCAGGGCAGAAGTGTGATGCCAGAGCTCGTGCCTTCCTCCAGCAGCTTCACAGAGAGAAAACGAGATCCCCTCCTCGGCCTGATGGTGCTCACATGCCACAGGCTATGAGCCACTGGACTCTCTCAAGCAATCAATATAGGGAGGAATTCATTCTTCACAAAATCAAACTAAGTTACCGTTGCGCATGGCAGAACATAGAGACAATTGACTATGCAAACAAGTGTTGCATGCACTGTGTCGAGCCGAACGCCACGTTGGTACATTCCTTACAGAATTGTGAGCACACAATTTCTGAGACAGGGTCTGCCCACAGCAGTCGCAGGGATAGCAAGAGATTATGCCGCATGCTACATCATGCGGCAGGAGCCTGCTGGGGAGAGAATAAAATGAAGGTTTTTCTCCCCCTGCCGCCATGATGTAGCATGCGGCATAATCTCTTGCTATCCCTGCGACTGCTGTGGCAACCTGTCTCAAAAATTGTGTGCTCAAACAATTTTAAGGAATGTACCAACGTGGCGTTTCGGCCCCGACACAGTGAAACAACACTTGTTTGCATAGTCAATTGCTCTATTTTTCTGCCATGCGCAACGGAAAACTTAGTTTTAAATTTTTGGAAGAATAATTCCTCCCTATATTGATTGCTTGAGAGAGTCCAGTGGCTCAAGCCCTGTGGCATTGAGCCCTCGGGAGGCCCCCCCGAGGAGGGGATCTCGTTTTCTCTCTGTGAAGCTGCTGGGGAAAGGGTAAACGACTCTGGCATCACACTTTGCTGCCCTGAAATTTTTGGGCTGGGTTTTAGATATCTGGGATTTTGGGGATCCCCCTCCCAAATGTCAGCTAGTCTGTCAGCAAGCTCATTCCCTCTTTGCTTATGTGGCTAGAGACCCAATTTATGGAAAATTATTCTACCCTGAGCAAAATCTTTGTACTATAGTGAGGATATTTTTTGTTGTATAGTCAATAGCTGCCCTGGAGTCTGTGTGTTGCCACATGTCCTCCCCTTACGGATGCATGGTAGGGTTCCCAGATCGAATGCTCTGCCTGTAGCGAGGAGGCGTTGTCTGTGCCCCGCCGGGTTTGGGGTTTAAGGATCAATTGATCCTCCTGAAGAGGTTCTACTACCCGGAAAGTAATGGCGGGAAAGGGAACCCCTCTTAGCTTCTGCCTTTAGACTAGGCATGATGTACTGATTCTTTCCCCTTTGGGAAAAGCTCTTAAGAGAGAACTTGAATAAGTTTGTGCTCACGGTGGAATTTTCCATAAATCGGGTGGGGGAGTATAATGCCCTTTGGCAAGTAGTTGTTCTTTGAGCTGATAGCGTATCAACACCTTGGCTGTGTGAAAAGCTTTGTGGTCTTGATTTACGCATCTGAGTATTTTTTGTCTCATGTTTGTGTTCCTGGGACTCGGATGACCTTTGAAAGGAACGAGCTGCCATTAGATCATTCGGGGATAGGTTTGCCTCCATGAAAGTGGGCCTTCGTCCACATTGGGCACCCAAATGACCCTGGCAGCTTTATTTTTAAAACTGTCTCCAATTTTTCTCTTAATCTTGTCTTTGCAGTAATCAGGGAGACGGGAAGCATAGTCCACAATGGGACAAAAATGGCATGTACATAGAATGATCTTAGTACTTTATGTCTACTCCTTTTGTGTCTCCAGCATAGCCCCTTGTCAGTCTTGCTTTGGTTTTCGGTCAACATACGGGACCTCCTTTTAAAGGAAGGTCCGGTCTCTTTACCCCAAGGTATTGGAAGACCTGGACCATTCTAATCCATTCCCTAATTGTCAGATTGTGCCTTAAACATTTGTTTTTTCCCAGAGCCATAGCTTTGGATTGGCTGCAAAGATCTTAGTCCTTTTCCTACAGCATCCTCGATCAAGGTCCAGACAGCCTGGGCTTGCTTAGGCAGTGTGGTCAAGTGGAGATTGCACACCCTGGTAGCTGTTTATTGAGGTGCAGGACATTAGGGTTTGAAAAAGGCTGGAACTGGGGACTCCACCCTTAGGTGTTTCCATTTTCAAAAGTGGCTGTGCTTTGATAGGTGACCTAGATCTGACTTGGCTGATCTGTTCTGAAATAGTCATCTATCCAAGCCAGGAGCTTTCCTCTGATTCCCTTCTGGATCAGCTCCTGATTAAACAAGAGGACTTGCTCATTCCCAAAAGCCTTCTCAGGACTAGGAATACTACTACAGAAGTGAAAATGCCGTTGTGCTAAGAGCGTGGCTCTGCTTATGTGCTCTGCTCATGCCCCTTTGGAAACCCATGGAGGTGTTCATGTGGGGGTCCATTTTCCTTTGGGAGCGGTTTAGTACCATTCTCTCGGCCATCTTGCCCAGACATCTGAGGAGGAAGAGTAGGCGGTACTTCCCGGGATCCTTTGGATTTAGGAGGGGAACTTGATAGCCCTTTTTCCAGCTCTAGGGTGAGTGGAGTTTCCCAGGATTTGTTGATGATTTGCAGGATGCAAGGTCACCTTGCCGTCCTAGTGGGGAAATGATGGGGGATAGATCCCCCTAAACCGCAGGCTGTGGAAGAACTATTATTGTGGGTTTTGGGTCTTTGTTCCCGAAAAAATATATCTGAGTTATTCGGTTCAGCTCCCCTTTTCCCTTGATATAAGTAAGTCTCCCTGGTGTGGGCATTGTTGGTTTGGGGCCCTCTTTACTAGCAACTGTATCGCTTGTTCTCGCAGAGGAGAACTGCACCAGCCTGTTTGCTTCTGATTGAGGGTCATTGTGTTGCATGGGGCTGAGTGGCTATAGCTCACTGCCAAATCGCTCTGTAAGGGTGATCGTGGTCAAAGGACTCACAACCATTCCAGACACTTTTTCTGCCTAACTCTTATGGTATTTTTCCCTTGGCATCCTGACTGCTTTGGAGGGCTAGGTTATCGGGGGTTCTTTGGGGCTTTCGGAAATGATTTCTACATATGTTTACACTCTGTGGTGCTTCCTTTACCGCCCATTAAGTACCAGGGGTCTTTAAAACCCTCCTGCCCTGGCCGATTTTAAAGGGTAAACCCTGTGAGGCTGCTTAATTTTAGGGTCGCTTATTCAGTCGTCTTCAAGTACGTCATGTTTCCACTTTCCTTGTGGGTTCTTTGCGTTCTAAGACAGTGGGCCAAGGCATTCTCAAAGCCTCCGTTGGCCTTGTTGTTTTCCATCTTGGACTTGCTTGTGGCATTTGGACTGGGCCAGCATCTGTGAGGGTAGTACGTGCCATAAGGTCACTTTTCTGACAGTCTCATCGACACACCATCTAATTTTTCCACCAGAGCCACAGTGGCCAGGTGAGATCAGGACCCACTGTGCTCTTGGTTGTTGAGAAGAGCGTCTAGGGAAATTTCAAGCACGTTGGCTATGTTTTTGGCCTACCGATCCGGTGTTTTTGCAGGGACAAGATGGGAATGTGCACTGAAGTCTCCCCCTATGATCATCGGTCTAAATGCTGCTTTAGCAAGACCTGGCTGGTGGCTACTCCTACGCCTGGCTTGCTGTACACATCGAACGCTTGAGGGGGCCGCAGCCAGGTGAATCCTTCACACTGTTGCACCGGCTATTGCAGACAAGGATTTTTTGCTCTGACTGGGGGGATCAAGCCTCTTTAGCCACTGTGCTTGGCACATAAAGACCATATACCGTAGAAGCGAATAGTTTCCTCCGTTTAATGCCTCAAAGCATGACAATGTCAGTGTTCCTTGATCCACTATGCATAGAGGATGGTATTTTTTATTGAAAGCCATAGATGTTCCATTGAAAGAAATGCTTAGATTGTGTGCCCTTTGATGTTACATGGTGATAGTTGCATCAAGACATCTTTAATTTTGGTTTCAGGTCGCTAGTGTTTGGTTGTCATATAGACCTATTTGCAATTTCCATTGGGTCAACCGATATCCCTTCCCTTACATCTTGTGCTACAATTCCATCCAAATTGTTCATCCCAAAATTTTTCCCTCCCACCGAAAGGTGCGAAACCATGAAAACACCTGTTTTTGGGAATTTACATCCCCTCTACTACCATTATTATTAAAATTGCAAAGGAAATTAATTTAAAGAAAGTTTGTCGGAATGTTATGTTGTATGGGAAAATAAACAAGGTTAGAATTCTTCATTTTTTGGGAGGCGTTATTTCCAATATTTAAAAAAAATCGTAACCTAAAACAGTTTTAAAAAAGTTTTGAATAATCAACATTAAAATCTACCACAACATGAAGGTGTCTGAAACTGTTGATTTTGTGATGCCAAGAGAAAAAGACATAACCTGCCGCCAACGTTCCTTCAACTTAGGAATGAAAGGGTTTCTCGTGTCTCCTTACATCATTTTAAATTCTTTCTGTTTGTCCTAGTTCACTCACTGAAATATTGGGTGTTAGATTAGCAAGTGAAAATATGCCTCTCATCAAATTTAAAAGTAATCCAAAATACATACCCAAATGACACATACACACACCCATATATAGTGTGTGTTGTTAAAAAAAAAAAAAAAAAAAAAAAAAAACGGACACATAACCCCATGCCACATATTCATTTTATATTATATATATAAAAATATATATTTAATATATATTATATATATGTATTTTAATATATATATATAATTTTTATAATTATAATTAATATTTAATATTTAATATTAATTTATAAATATAAAATTATATAATTATATATATATTAATTTAATATATATATATAATATATAATAATATATAATTATATATATAAATATTATAATATAATATATATTTTATATATATATATATATATATATATAATTAATATGTTGCATGGGTGTGTATTGTCCGTTTTTTTTTTTTTTTTTTTTTTTTTTTAACACACGCACACACATATAATGGGTGTGTGATTGCCCATTTGTGTGTATGTATTTTTGGATTACTTTTAAAATTTGATGAGAAGGGCATATTTTCATTTTGCTAATCTAACATCGATATTTCAGTGAGTGAACTAGGACAAACAGAAAGAATTTAAATGATGTTAAGGAGACTACGAGAAGCTTTCATTCCCTAATTTGGGACAGGAACGTTGGCGGCAGGTATGTCTTTCTCCCTTTGGCATCACAAAATCACCTTTTCAGACACCTTAAATGGTGTGGTGGATGATGTTGATTTTCAAGTTTTTAAAACTGTCTAGGTTACGATAATTTGAAATTTTTGGAAATAACCCCTTTTCCCAAAATGAAGATCTAACCTTGTCATCCGGATACAACATACTTCCAAGACAATCTTTCTTTAAATTAATTCCTTCGCAATTTAATAATAATGGTATAGAGGGGATGTAATCTCAAAACACCAGGTGTTTAAATGGTACGCATCTTGCGGTGGCGAGAAAAGATGGGATGAAACAATCGATGGAATTGTAGCACAGATGTAAGCAAGGGATTATGGGTTGAACCCAATGAAATTGCCTGGGTCTATATGACAAAAAACACTAGCGACCCTGAAAACCAAATATAAGATGTCTCTGATGCAACATCACCATGTAACATCATGACACAAAATCTAAGCATACTACAGGGAAACTCTAGCTTCAATACAAAAATACCATCCTCTATGCAATATTGGATCAAGGAACACTGACATTGTCATGCTTTAGGAGGCATTAACGGAGGAAACTATTCGCTTCTCACGGTATCATTCTTTAATGCTGCCAAGCACAGCGGCTAAAGAGGCTTGATCACCCTAGTCAGAGCAAAATCCCTTGCTCTGAAAATAGCCGGTGCACGCAACTGTGAAGAGATTCACCGGGCTGCGGCCCCCCTCAAGCTGTTCGATGGTGTACAGCAAGCCAGGCTGTAGGAGTTAGCCACACCAGGTCTGTGCTAATGCAGCATGAGACCGATGATCATGGGGGGGAGACTTCAGGGGCACTTTCCCCCCATCTTGTCTCCGCAAAGCCCCGGATGCGTAGCCAACACATAGCCACGTCTTGAGATTTTCCCCTAGATGGGCCTTCTCAACAACCAAGAGCACACGTATGGGGTCCTAGATCTCACCTTGGCCACTGTGGCTCGGTGGAGAAAATTAGTGGTGTGTCGATGAGACTTCAGAAGTGACCTTATGGCCCCTGTTACTACCCTCACAGATCCCTGGCCCGTCCAAATCCACAAGCAAGTCCAAGATGGAAACAACAAGGCCAACTGCAGCCTTTGAAAATGCCTTGCCCCACTGTCTTAGCATGAACCCCACAATGTGAAAGTGGAACATGGCGTACTTGAGACAACTGATAAGCGACATAATTAAGCGCCTCACAGATTATCCTAAACCGGCCATGGTCCAGGAGTTATAAAGACCCCTGGTATTTTAAATGACAAAGGATAAAGGAGTCACCACAGAGTAAACATATGTGAAATCATTTCGAAAGCAAAAAACCCCCTGATAACCTAGCCCTTCCTAAGCATCAGGGATGCCAGGAAACTACCATAAGAGTTAGCAGAAAAAGTTCTGGAATGGTGTGAGTCCTTTGACCACCATCCACCTTACAGAGCGATTGGTCAGGTGAGCTACTAGCCCTCAGCCCCATGCACACACAATGACCCTCATCAAAAGAAAACAGACGGGTGCAGTTCCCTCTGCGAGAACAAGCAGATACGTCTGCTAGCTAAACTGAGGGCAACCAACAATGCCTACAACCGGCAGACTTACTTATATCAAGAAAGGCACTGAACCGATAACTCGTTTAAAATTTCTCTGAGGGAAAAAAGACAAACCTACAATAATATTCTTGCACACCGCGTTTTGATGGGATCTCATCCCCATCATTTCCCACCTAGGACGGGCAGGGGGACTTGCATCCTGCAACTCATCAACAAGTCCTGGAAAACTTTCCACTCTACCCTAGAGCTGGAAGAGGGCTATCATAGTTCCCATCCTAAATCCAAAGGAATCCAGGAAAGTACCGTTTCATCTCTCTCCTAGGTTTTGGGCAATGGGCCGGAGAAATGGTCTAAACCGACTCCAATGGAAAATGGGACCCCCAATGAACACCTCATGGTTCAAAAGGGGCATGAGCAAAGCACATAGCAAAACCCACGCTCTTTGCACAATCGCATTGTCCACTTCTGTAGTATATTCCTAGTCCTGGAGAAGGCTTTTAAATGAGCAATCCTCTTTTAAATCGGAGACCCTGATCAAAAGGGGAATCAGAGAAAGGTCCTGGCTTGGATGGGAGACTATTCAGAACATCAGCCAAAGGTCAGATTCCTAGGTCACCTATCAAAGCCATCCCACTAGAAATGGAACCACCTCAGGTGGAGTCCTCAGTCCGCCCTTTCAACACCCTAATGTCCTGCACCCTCAATAAACAGCTACCGGTGTGCAATCTCCATTGACCCACCCTGAACAAGCCCAGCGCTGTCTGGACCTGTATCCGAGGAGTGCTGTGGGACAGGACTAAAGACTTTGCAGCCCAAATCCAAAGCTTTTGGCTCTGGGACAAAATGTTCAAGGCACAAATCTGACATCTAGGGAATGGACTTAGAATGGTCCAGTCTTCCAATACCTTGGGGTAATGATTGACCGGACCCTCCCCTTTTAAAAGGAGTCCTGTATTTGGGTTGACCAAACCCCAAAGCAAGACTGACAAGGGCTATGTCTGGAGACACATAGAGCTAGACATAAAGTACTAAGATCATTCTATGTACATGCCATTCGTCCATTTGGACTATGCTTCTGTCTCCCGATTACTGCAAAGCCAAGATTAAGAGAAAAATTGGAGACAGTTCAAAATAAAGCTGCGAGGGTCATTCTGGGTGCCCCACTGTGGACGAAGGCCCTCAACCTCTTCATGGAGGCAAACCTATTCCCCCGAATTGATCTAATGGCAGCTCAGTTCCTTTCAAAGGTCATCCGAGCTCCCAGGAACACAAACATGAGACAAAAAATACTCAGATGCGTAGATCAAGACCACAAGCTGTCTCACACAGCCAAGGTGTTGATACGCTATCAGCTCAAAGAACAACTACTTGCCAAGGGCATATACTCCCCCACCCCGATTTTATTGAAGTTCCACCGTGAGCACAAACCTTATTCGAGTTCTCTCTTATGAGCTTGTCAAGGAGAAAGAATCAGTACATCATGCCTAGTCTAAAGGCAGAAGCTAAGAGGGTCATTGCAGCCATCACTCTTCCGGGTAGTAGAACCTACTTCACGGATGAATCAATTGATCCCTTAAACACACACTGCAGGCGAGGGCAACAGACAACGCCTCCTCGCTACAGGCAGAGGCAGTGCGATCATGGGAACCCTAGCCCATGCATCCGTAAGGGGAGGACATGTGGTCATACACACAGACTCCAGGGCAGCTATTGACTATCTACAACAAAACTATCCTCACTATAGTACAAAGGATTTTTGCTCAGGGTAGAATAATTATCATAAATTGGGTCTCTAGCCACATAAGCATAAGAGGGAATGAGCTTGCTGACAGACTAGCTGACATTGGCAGGGGCATGCCCCAAAATCCCATGATCTTAAAACCGAGCCGAAAAATTTCAGGGCAGAAGTGTGATGCCAGAGCTCGTGCCTTCCTCCAGCAGCTTCACAGAGAGAAAACGAGATCCCCTCCTCGGCCTGATGGTGCTCACATGCCACAGGCTATGAGCCACTGGACTCTCTCAAGCAATCAATATAGGGAGGAATTCATTCTTCACAAAATCAAACTAAGTTACCGTTGCGCATGGCAGAACATAGAGACAATTGACTATGCAAACAAGTGTTGCATGCACTGTGTCGAGCCGAACGCCACGTTGGTACATTCCTTACAGAATTGTGAGCACACAATTTCTGAGACAGGGTCTGCCCACAGCAGTCGCAGGGCTGGCAAAGAGATTATGCCGCATGCTTACATCATGGCGGCAGGAGAGCCTGCTGGCAGAGAATAAAATGAAGGCCCGAGCGAAGCCAGGTCTTCGCAAATCTCAAAGGAAGGAACGGACTGTAAGTGGCGGATAGCGGTCGCAATTCCCGTTAACAACGACGACGAAGATTTTGGCGATTCGCTGACTGGCCATTGCGGATTTATTCGTCAAGGTATGATATTATCAGTAGGAGATCCAGATATTTGCCCGAGCTCCATCCTGCCGAAACATACGATGTAAAGATTTTGCAGACCTGGCAGGAATGGGGGGGGGGGGCGGTAACCCCCCATAAAAGAGGGTGTGGGCGAAGACCCCTATAACTACTAATGTGCTTCCCAATAGCTAAATTACTAAAGGTTTTACTTCGATCATTCACTTTTACCCCTAAATTTGGAAAATTTTTCCTGCATGTCAACCAAACGTACAGTAAAATAAGTGTATGGAGTAGTTACCTTGACGAAAACTAAGACCCTTTTCATCTACGGCAAAACGTGTGCAAATCGGAAATAAGGGAGATATAGGACAGACAAGAGTGAGCCCCTTTGTTTTCTAAGTCCCTTCCATGTTTACTTCGCGAGAATCAAAACAAATGTGACGCGGAACTCATTACCAAGTAGTCCTTGTATTGCTGCGCGCTCGTGAGAACGAATATTTTTCATTATCAGCATCCGTTTTCTCGATTTCATGTATGTAATGCGTTCTTTTCCTTTTATTGTTTTTCATTTACGTGTTTTGGTAAGTATTTATGCTATTCTGTACAATAACCGTGTGCGCATGCGCGTTTTGCCACCGGGAGATTTGACAGGCCAGCAGCGCCAATACGTCGAGAAACGCCGGTGAGCGTTTCGAGTGCTGCGTCGATTCCGGGTCATTTCTAAAGCCCTTTTGTAGATATACTGGACAAATAGACATTCGTTTCTATCACAGCCTGATATTTGAACCCATCCAGTGCCGCAAATGCTGAAAAAGTGATTAGAAACCAAGCAATTTGACCATAGCCGGAAGCGAAGAAACGTTCGGTGTTTCGCGATATAAAGGTATGTGGTTTTACCCTGGGGGTCCAGGGGGCATAGGCCCCTGGCTAGGGGCATAAATTACCCCTGGGGGTCCAGGGGCAAAGGGGCATACCACGGGGCGT
>NC_051393.1:55801333-55810537 GCF_015228065.2 Penaeus monodon | reverse complement strand
GGGACCAAACCCATCGTTCGGTAAAAATATACGGGATTTCACATAATCCAGCTCCCCCGTGGTAATCGTACAATGCGTCCTAACCAATAAACCAACCTAACCTTAATCCTGTGGGATTTATACACTACGATCTATATATTCCCTAGGCAGGGGGCTCTGCCCCCTGGACCCCCTGTAGTAATATATACGCCTAGCCAGGGGGCTACACCACCTGGACCCCCTGTGTTAATATATGCGCCTAGCCAGGGGGCTACGCCCCCTGTACCCCCGTGGTATGATATTCGCCTAGACAGGGGGCTATGCCCCCTGGACCCCCAGGGGTAATTTATGCCCCTAGCCAGGGGCCTATGCCCCCTGGACCCCCAGGGTAAAACCACATACCTTTATATCGCGAAACACCGAACGTTTCTTCGCTTCCGGCTATGGTCAAATTGCTTGGTTTCTAATCACTTTTTCAGCATTTGCGGCACTGGATGGGTTCAAATATCAGGCTGTGATAGAAACGAATGTCTATTTGTCCAGTTTATCTACAAAAGGGCTTTAGAAATAGACCCGGAATCGACGCAGCACTCGAACGCTCACCGGCGTTTCTGACGTATTTGGCGCTGCTGGCTGTCAAATCTCCCGGTGGCAAAACGCGCATGCGCACAAAGGTTATTGTACAGAATAGCATAAATACTTACCAAAACACGTAAATGAAAACAAAAAAAGGAAAAGAAAAGCATTACATACATGAAATCGAGAAACGGATGCTGATAATGAGAAAAAAATTTGTTCTCACGGCGCGCAGCAATACAAGGACTACTTGGTAATGAGTTCCCCCGTCAAAATTTGTTTTGATTCTCGCGAAGTAAACATGGAAGGGACTTTAGAAAACAAAGGGGCTCACTCTTGTCTGTCCTATATCTCCTTATTTTCCGATTTGCACACGTTTTGCCGTAGATGAAAAGGGTCTTAGTTTTCGTCAAGGTAACTACTCCATACACTTATTTTACTGTACGTTTGGTTGACATGCAGGAAAAATTTTCCAAATTTAGGGGTAAAAGTGAATGATCGAAGTAAAACCTTTAGTAATTTAGCCATTGGGAAGCACATTGGTAGTTATAGGGGCCTTCGCTCACACCCTCTTTTATGGGGGTTACCGCCCCCCCCCCCCATTCCTGCCAGGTCTGCAAAATCTTTACATCGTATGTTTCGGCAGGATGGAGCTCGGGCAAATATCTGGATCTCCTACTGATAATATCATACCTTGACGAATAAATCCGCAATGGCCAGTCAGCGAATCGCCAAAATCTTCGTCGTCGTTGTTAACGGGAATTGCGACCGCTATCCGCCACTTACAGTCCGTTCCTTCCTTTGAGATTTGCGAAGACCTGGCTTCGCTCGGGCCTTCATTTTATTCTCTGCCAGCAGGCTCTCCTGCCGCCATGATGTAAGCATGCGGCATAATCTCTTTGCTATCCCTGCGACTGCTGTGGGCAGACCCTGTCTCAGAAATTGTGTGCTCACAATTCTGTAAGGAATGTACCAACGTGGCGTTCGGCTCGACACAGTGCATGCAACACTTGTTTGCATAGTCAATTGTCTCTATGTTCTGCCATGCGCAACGGTAACTTAGTTTGATTTTGTGAAGAATGAATTCCTCCCTATATTGATTGCTTGAGAGAGTCCAGTGGCTCATAGCCTGTGGCATGTGAGCACCATCAGGCCGAGGAGGGGATCTCGTTTTCTCTCTGTGAAGCTGCTGGAGGAAGGCACGAGCTCTGGCATCACACTTCTGCCCTGAAATTTTTCGGCTCGGTTTTAAGATCATGGGATTTTGGGGCATGCCCCTGCCAATGTCAGCTAGTCTGTCAGCAAGCTCATTCCCTCTTATGCTTATGTGGCTAGAGACCCAATTTATGATAATTATTCTACCCTGAGCAAAAATCCTTTGTACTATAGTGAGGATAGTTTTGTTGTAGATAGTCAATAGCTGCCCTGGAGTCTGTGTGTATGACCACATGTCCTCCCCTTACGGATGCATGGGCTAGGGTTCCCATGATCGCAACTGCCTCTGCCTGTAGCGAGGAGGCGTTGTCTGTTGCCCTCACCTGCAGTGTGGTTTAAGGGATCAATTGATCCATCCGTGAAGTAGGTTCTACTACCCGGAAGAGTGATGGCTGCAATGACCCTCTTAGCTTCTGCCTTTAGACTAGGCATGATGTACTGATTCTTTCTCCTTGACAAGCTCATAAGAGAGAACTCGAATAAGGTTTGTGCTCACGGTGGAACTTCAATAAAATCGGGGTGGGGGGAGTTATGCCCTTGGCAAGTAGTTGTTCTTTGAGCTGATAGCGTATCAACACCTTGGCTGTGTGAGACAGCTTGTGGTCTTGATCTACGCATCTGAGTATTTTTTGTCTCATGTTTGTGTTCCTGGGAGCTCGGATGACCTTTGAAAGGAACTGAGCTGCCATTAGATCAATTCGGGGGAATAGGTTTGCCTCCATGAAGAGGTTGAGGGCCTTCGTCCACAGTGGGGCACCCAGAATGACCCTCGCAGCTTTATTTTGAACTGTCTCCAATTTTTCTCTTAATCTTGGCTTTGCAGTAATCAGGGAGACAGAAGCATAGTCCACAATGGGACGAATGGCATGTACATAGAATGATCTTAGTACTTTATGTCTATCTATCTCCTATGTGTCTCCCAAACATTACCCTCATGACAGTCTTGCTTTGGTTCGATCAACCAAGTACAGGACCTCCTTTTTAAAGGAGAGGGTCCGGTCAATCATTACCCCAAGGTATTGGAAGACCTGGACCATTCTAAGTCCATTCCCTAGATTGTCAGATTTGTGCCTTGAACATTTTGTCCCAGAGCCATAGCTTTGGATTTGGCTGCAAAGATCTTTGTTCCTGTCCTACAGCACTCCTCGGATACAAGGTCCAGACAGCGCTGGGCTTTGCTTAGGCAGTGTGGTCAAGTGGAGATTGCACACCACTGGTAGCTGTTTATTGAGGGTGCAGGACATTAGGGTGTTGAAAAGGGCTGGACTGAGGACTCCACCCTGAGGTGTTCCATTTTCTAGTGGCATGTGCTTTGATAGGTGACCTAGGAATCTGACTTTGGCTGATCTGTTCCTGAAATAGTCATCTATCCAAGCCAGGACCTTTCCTCTGATTCCCCTCTGGATCAGGGTCTCCTGATTAACAAGAGGACTTGCTCATTCAAAAGCCTTCTCCAGGACTAGGAATACTACTACAGAAGTGACAATGCCGATTGTGCTAAAGAGCGTGGCTCTGCTATGTGCTCTGCTCATGCCCCTTTTGAACCCATGGAGGTGTTCATGTGGGGGTCCCATTTTCCATTGGAGTCGGTTTAGTACCATTCTCTCGGCCATCTTGCCCAGACATCTGAGGAGAGAGATGAGGCGGTACTTCCCTGGATCCTTTGGATTTAGGATGGGAACTATGATAGCCCTCTTCCAGCTCTAGGGTAGAGTGGAAGTTTCCCAGGACTTGTTGATGAGTTGCAGGATGCAAGGTCACCTGCCAGTCCTAGGTGGGAAATGATGGGGGATGAGATCCCATCAAAACCGTAGGCTGTGCAAGAACTATTATTGTAGGTTTGTCTTTGTTCCCTCAGAGAAAAGATATCTGAGTTATCGGGTTCAGCTGCCCTTTCTCTGATATAAGTAAGTCTGCCTGGTTGTAGGCATTGTTGGTTTGCCCTCAGTTTAGCTAGCAGACTGTATCTGCTTGTTCTCGCAGAGGAGAACTCCACCAGTCTGTTTGCTTCTGATTGAGGGTCATTGTGTGTGCATGGGGCTGAGTGGCTAGTAGCTCACCTGACCAATCGCTCTGTAAGGGTGGATCGGTGGTCAAAGGACTCACACCATTCCAGACACTTTTTCTGCCTAACTCTTATGGTAGTTTTCTTGGCATCCCTGACTGCTTAGGAGGGCTAGGTTATCAGGGGTTCTTTGCTTTCGGAAATGATTTCTACATATGTTTACTCTGTGGTTGACTTCCTTTATCTCGTCATTAAAGTGCCAGGGGTCTTTATAACTCCTGGACCATGGCCGAGTTTAGGTATAATCTGTGAGGCTGCTTAATTTATGTCGCTTATCAGTCTGTCTTCAAGTACGTCCATGTTTCCACTTTCACATTGTGGGGGTTCATTGCTTCTAAGACAGTGGGCCAAGGCATTCTCAAAGGCCTGCCAGTTGGCCTTGTTTGTTTTCCATCTTGGACTTGCTTGTGGCATTTGGACTGGGCCAGCATCTGTGAGGGTAGTAACAGTGCCATAATGGTCACTTCTGACAGTCTCATCGACACACCATCTAATTTTCTCCACCAGAGCCACAGTGGCCAAGGTGAGATCTAGGACCCCATACGTGTGCTCTTGGTTGTTGAGAAGAGCGATCTAGGGGAAAATCTCAAGCACGTTGGCTATGTGTTGGCCTACCGCATCCGGTGCTTTGCAGGGAGACAAGATGGGGTAATGTGCACTGAAGTCTCCCCCTATGATCACTCGGTCTTATGCTGGATTAGCACAGACCTGGCTGATGGCTAACTCCTACAGCCTGGCTTGCTGTACACATCGAACAGCTTGAGGGGGGCCCGCAGCCAGGTGAATCTCTTCACAGTGCGGTGCACCGGCTATTGCAGAGCAAGGGATTTTTGCTCTGACTAGGGTGATCAAGCCTCTTTAGCCAGCTGTGCTTGGCAGCATAAAGACATGATACCGTGAGAAGCGAATAGTTTCCTCCGTTAATGCCTCCTAAAGCATGACAATGTCAGTGTTCCTTGATCCCACTATTGCATAGAGGATGGTATTTTTGTATTGAAGCCATAGATGTTCCATTGTAGTATGCTTAGATTGTGTGTCATGATGTTACATGGTGATAGTTGCATCAGAGACATCTTTATATTTGGTTTCAGGGTCGCTAGTGTTTGTTGTCATATAAGACCTAGTGCAATTTCCATTGGTTCAACCGATATCCCTTGCTTACATCGTGTGCTACAATTCCATCCGATTGTTTCATCCCATCTTTTTCTCGCCACCGCAAGAGTGCGTACCATGAAACACCTGGTGTTTTTGAGATTTACATCCCCTCTACTACCATTATTATTAAATTGCGAAGGAATTAATTTAAAGAAAGATTGTCTTGGAATGTTATGTTGTATCGGATGACAAGGTTAGATTCTTCATTTTTGGGAGGCGTTATTTCCAATAATTTCAAATTATCGTAACCTAGACAGTTTTAAAAGCTTGAATAATCAACATTCATCTACCACACACATGAAGGTGTCTGAAACGTGTGATTGTTGTGATGCCAAGGAGAGAAAGACATACCTGCCGCCAACGTTCCTGTCAACTTAGGGAATGAAATGCTTCTCGTAGTCTCCTTACATCATTTTAAATTCTTTCTGTTTGTCCTAGTTCACTCACTGAAATATTCGATGTTAGATCAGCAAGTGAAAATATGCCCTTTCTCATCAAATTTTAAAAGTAATCCCAAAAAAACATACACACAAACTGACACATACACACACCCAAAATATATGTGTGTGCGTGTGTATAAAAAAAAAAAAAAAAAAAAAAAAAAAACGACACATACACACCCATGCACACATATTCATATATATATATATATATATATATATATATATATTATATATATATATATATATTATATATATATAATTTATATATATATATTATATATATATATATATATATATATATATATATATATATATATATATATGTGTGTGTGTGTGTGTGTATGTATGTATATGTATGTATATGTATACATTAAAGAATATACACATATATGCACACACACACACACACACACACACACACACACACACACACACACACACACACACACACACACACACACACACCCACAGACACGCACACACATACCAGGGTTGGGCCCAAGTGCATATACTTGGACTTAAGTTCAGAATTTTATGTACTTGTACTTGGAGTTTAAAAATTCAATAGTACTATACTTGTCCTTATACTTAAAGTACTTGGGGAAAACAAGGACATTCAAGTACAAACAAGTACATTTATGTAAACTTTAAAATATATACTGTGAATGGATTCTAGCGAACTTTGAGATAATACATTTAAGAAATATGTACATTGAGTGTGAAAATACTGTAGTGGAATATAGGGTAGAGGAGAATAATTGTATTACTGGTAACAAGCTGCAGTTTATAGGGCCAGTACACCACATCATTACTCAACAAGCGTGAACTCTCCACTCTCCACTCCTTCACCGAAGTGAAGGAGTGGAGAGTGTATCCTTCACAACAGCAGTAGTCTAGCAGGAATCAATATGAATTTACAAATCTGGGACCGCTTAACTCATCCTGACGATAAATCTGGGAATTTTAAGGCTGCGAGAAGCATCGCAAAGCGAAACTCTCCTGCTCCGGAGATGTAACTTTCAACTTACACAAATAGATGAAGGTAAGGCTTAGTTTTTTAGTGTAATGTAAGGATTCACAATCTACAATTTACCCCAAGTGTGATTAATCGGTATTTTCTATAGGAAGACAGAGGGTAGCCCTTCCCTTTCCTCCTCTGCCCCTCTCCCAAAAATGAATACTCTTGTTGTTAAGACTGAGACTTTATCCTCAAATGGCCATGGATATTTTTGCATAACATGTTATCTTTTTCTGTTTCTTGTGTTATCTGATGCTGAAAATGAATAATATTGGGAGAATTATGGTAGTTTGGAAAATGGATAACTGGGGACTGGTAGCAAGAGTAGGTAACGTATGTTTACTATGTTTACTATGAGATAGAAATGAGATAGTAATAGAAATCACCCACCTAACCAGCATTAATAGGTGATTATATGCATGTTTTCAGGATATCATATTTATATTATTTCTTTTCAGAGAAAACACAGTGATGTCTAATGGGGAAGGAAGCACAAGTCGCAGCCTTGGGGAGACCAGCAACTGTAGCCAATCAACTCTGGATGGATTTGTCAAACGTCCTAAGAAATATTCGCCTCACAGTGTCGTAAAAAAGCAACTCAACAATGCACTTGCCCTTTTAGTCGCAAATGACCTTGTTCCGTTTTCTGTGGTAAAGAGCTCTTCCATCATCTGATGCTGTTTGTTTATCCTCGGTACCAGATACCGACTCAAAAGCACCTGGTGAACAAACTACTGCAAGATACGTGCACTTGAGTTAGGTGTTCTGTGAAAGCATAACCTGAGTGTGCACAGACTGTTAGCCTCATGCCCGACATATGGTCTAGCAGGCAGATGATATCTTACTTAGAACACAGCACACAACATTATGGAAGAGTATGAAGAAACTGTACAAATCTTTGACATACGCTCAAAAATCACAAGCATCATAACAGATGCGAATATTGTATCAGCATTTTCACTTCCTGGCTTCTCAGATATTTTTTACGAGGTTTTGGACTGCCAATTGAGCTTAATTCATGCATCGCGTACACTCTGCAACTTATGTGATGGAATTCCCAAGTGAAATTATTAGATCAGTGTTGAGTATTCCTGAACAAAAAATAAGCATCATAGTTGGTATACCAACAGAGTGTGTATGACTGTAATCTACTCAAAGACATGCTAAAAATCTTTGAGTCATTTTAGGGGCCACAGATTATGCAAAGTAGCAAACCAATATTTCTGCAAGCTTGGTCAGACCTAGCTTTAGGGGCCTCAGATTTCATTTAAACCATGTAGAATCCATGCATACTCCACGTTGGTGACGGGGCTTAAGGAATCTGTAGAGAAACGTTTAATGTACTATGAGGAGAGAAGAGTTCTAGACCCTAGGCTTAAGCTTGACTGGTGCAAAGATGAAGAAAAGGAGCTCGCTAAATCTCAGCAAAAGCAGCACAACCCAAAGAAGTTAAACAAAATTCTGGTAAAGGTATACAAGAATAAAAGGAGTCTGTGCCTGAAGAAAGTTCAGAATCTTTCCCTTTGAGGACGAAGAGGTTATTCTTCTTCATGCATATTCATACACAGGAGTCAACATCCACAACTAAAAAGGTGCGGTCACTCAACACTCAGATCAACTATTGTGTGAGCTAGCTTTGTAAGGCAGATGACACTGATGTGTTGGTACTTTGGAAAGAACTCAGATATACTCTGCCTGCCTTCTCTAAGATGGCTCAGAAATATTTGGCTGTAACTGCATCTTCTGCTCCCATTGAAAGGCCTTTAAGCATTACTGGAAAAGTAAACTATTTCTTTTCTGCTTTTGCAACTGCCAATTCGTTCTTAATTTGTACATTTTTTTCTTACAAATTTGCATAACCCTTTCCGATTTTTCCTTGCAGATTGAAATAGGCAATGACACTAAGACTTCTATCACCCAAACTTCATCCTCTCCCGCTAACGGTTCACTTAATGCTTCTTGATTCCTCACTTTCTTTAACTGTAGAATCCGTGCAGGGACCAATCTCACTTTGGCTTTCTCCATTAATGGATACCCCCAATCACACTTCCGACTTAATTTATACACTTCTCTTAATTCTTTTATGTACTCTTGCCATTCATTATCACTATATATATATATATATATATATATATATATATATATATATATATATATAAAAATACATATGTATATATATATATACATAGATAAAAAAAAAAAATATATATTATATATATCATATATATATATTATATATATCATATATATATATTATATATATATTGTTACGCCGGTCGCCTCGTCTCTCTGCCACCAACACAAGGCAGGCTAGGCAGACGGCGTGTTATATACAGGGTCGTGAACACTGAACAGCTCCAAGAGGCACCGAACACCACAGCGTCCCAGAACACCAGGAGAGGAAACGCCAAGTGGCGAGGCAGGGCACGAAGTAAGCACAAAATGACAGTCTATTTACCCGTACACTTTTCTATAGGCACAATACAGGGGGGAAAACAGCATGTCACACAGCACAATACAGCTTATAACAGGGCAACAACAGGTTAATCTCAGGTCACAAGGGCACACACGAGGTCTTCACAGGAGCAGCACCCAACTGCGTCTCATGGCTTGTTCCTCCGCTCCTCCGCTCACAGCCAGCTGCGTCATGTTTGCCCAGGTCCCTTCATGTTAACACATGCCCAGGTCATCCTTTTCATGTTAACACATGTTTTGCACAGAGACAAAGACCCACTGGCGTAGCAATATATATG
>NC_051393.1:55791333-55796333 GCF_015228065.2 Penaeus monodon | reverse complement strand
TGCATGCCTTCTCACTTTCAGCTGCCACCACTGGCTAGCCTAGTGCAAAAGAGGGAGCAGCTCTGCATAAGCCTCCCCTGCCAGTTCACAGCCTCTTCGTCATCAAGACATCTGCAGTGCCTCCTCGCCACCCATGGATACTGGGCACCTTGCGGTCCCAGGCTAAACTATGGGGGATCTCGGAGCAGGAAGAACCCCTAGAGGTATGGAGCTATGGTGTGGAGACGCCCTGACTCTGTACCAACTCCTGCCCCTTAGCCACCCTGGGGGAATTTGGTGGCTCGGGGAAGGTGGGCCTTGCCAGTCCTTCTCCCCCCATATAACTCACAGGCAAATATCGAAATGAATGGATATGTTATGGGGAGGGGTGCTGTCCCTCCCAACCAGCAAGCAAGGCGGGCTGTGGCTCCCATTGGGAGGGCAAATGTCAGGGCCCAGTATGGGAAAGCCCAAGGGATTCCCACAGATGGACGGTGGGCCCCACAGTCTGCCGAATCCTTTTATTTGGGGCAGCGTCGGCGGGAGCGGCAGAGGTGGCGTGCACCCGGGGTCACTCCAGTCTGTGTAGGCGCTTGGAACATCTGGTCCTTGCAGCAGGATGAGAGGTTACCTCTGCTATCGAGAGAATTTGAGCAACTAAGAGTTAAGGTGGCTGCCCTCTCGGATGTGAGAAGACCTGACAGAGGCACGATCAGTATGGATGGGTACACTTTCTACTGGTCGGGCCACAGCAATGGTCATCCAGAGAGTAGCCATAGCCATCTCCAGCCGACTTCAGCCCTCGGTAGTTGAGGTGACACGAGTTGATGAGCATATTATGGCACTGAGATTGAAGCATGCCTATGGTTTCATGTCCCTTATTGCTGTATACACGCCTACTGATGTTTGGAAACTCAATGTGAAAGAGGCGTTCTATGCCAAACCCTCATCCACTCTCTGGGCGACTTCAATGAAGTATCCGGTTGTTACCCCCGGCTTGGGAGCTGATCTCAGCAGTGAGAACAGCCACCTTCTCCAGGACTTTGCTAGGTCCCAGAGAATGAGGATCTCTGGCTCCTGGCATCAGCATTCCATGTCGCTGGACATGGTATAGCAATAGCGATATGGATACAGTGGCCAAGGAGATCGACCACATTCTTGTTAGCACGCAATGGAGATCCTCTGGAACTGTAGAGTTTACTGGAATGCCGAGTTCTGTGGCACTGACCATTGGCTGGTTGTGGTTATCCTATGGGTCCATTTCAAAACTCCCCATCCATCCAGTGGCCACTTTAAGGTGTTTCAATTGGACAGACTGAGGGAGGAGGAGTGTACCTATGGGTTCACCATGACAGTCTCTGATCAATTCACAGAACTTGATAACCTGATGGACCCTGTTGCTCAAGCGTGAAACACTCAAAGTCCATTGGCGTATGCCCGAGGGCAAGGCAGAATTCCATCTCCCTGGAAACATTGGAGGCCAATGAAGCATGTTGCATGGCTCGGCTGAATGGCAATCAGGTCTTACATTGCTCCTTGGTGCTTAGGGCTCGGACACTGCTGAGAAGGGACAAGGATCAGTTCATCAGGAATCTTGCTGAGGAGGCTGAAGGCCATTTCTTGGTAAACGACCTTTGCCCTGCATACCAAGCCCTGAGAAAGTTGAATTCTAAGCCCTCCTTGCAGATGACTGCAGTCCGCTCAGTGAATGACAGATCATCTCAGATCATGTTGGGGTTTGTGAACGTTGGGCTGAGTATTTTGAGTAGTTGTACCAGGTAGATCCTCGAACAGTTAGCTTGGATGCAATCGATATCACAATACCTGGGCCGGACCCACTCATCAGTGAGGACCTCCTACCCTAATGGAGGTTAGGATTGTGCAGGAAAGCTGCAGGCATATGTGATATTCCTGCTGAACTTCTAAAGGCTGGTGGTGAACCTATGGCTCAGGACTTGCATGCAGTCCTGATTGCTATCTGGCAGTCTGGTACCATTCCCCCTGACCTGTTAAGGGGCATGGTCATCCATCTCTGGAAGGGGAGACTGTAGCAACTACTGTGGCATTACACTGCTCAGCATACCAGGCAAAGTTTTAGCCCATATTCTTCTGAAATGGATCCATGACCACCTACTAAGGCATCAGAGACTGGAGCAGTCTGGATTCACTTCTGGCAAATCCACAATAGACCGAATACTAGTACTTTTCAACACCTGTATGGACTGGATAATGAGCAGAGCTACTAGCCAAAGTCAGTGAGGAACAACACCGGAGCAATTTTGAGATCTCAGACATTGACTTTGCCGATGATGTTACTATCCTATCTGAGTCCCTGGGGTCACTGGTGGCGGCTCTTGATGCATTTAGCAATGAGGCAAAGCCCTTAGGCCTAGAGCTCTCCTGGACCAAGACCAAGATTCAGAATTTTGGAGGCCTGTTAGGGGAATCCATTCAGTCGGTCCATGCTTGTGGCAAGAACATTGAAGTCACTGAGAGTTTTCATATCTTGGTAGCGTAGTCCACATCTCTGGGCTATCAGACCAAGAAGTCAGTAGACGGATTGGTCTGGCACGGGAGCATTTGGAGATGTCGGTATCTATGCAGATGGACCAAGCTACGTGTCTTCAAGGCGTTGATACTGCCAGTTTTGCTCTATGGAAGCAAAACCTGTACACTATATAGGCCTGGAGTCTCGTCTTGATGCCTTTTGTTACAAGTCTTTTCACCGGATCATGGGGCACAGTTGACAAGAACATGTGTCCAATCGACGGCTACACCGTGAGATTGGCATTGGACCTGTACTTGAAGAATTCGCCCAGTCAGCTATATATATATATATATATATATATAGAGAGAGAGAGAGAGAGAGAGAGAGAGAGAGAGAGAGAGAGAGAGAGAGAGAGGGAGAGAGAGAGAGAGAGAGAGAGAGAGAGAGAGAGAGAGAGATGTGTGTGTGTGTGTGTGTGTGTGTGTTTACAGGCCTATTCACCTAACACAGCTATGCAAGAAAAAGTTAAAGAGAGAGCGAGAGAAAAATAGATATATAGATAAAAAGAGAGAGAGAGAGGAAAGGAGGGTATTTGTGTGCTTCCATACATGCACTAATTTATTATAGTTCCAAACCCAGCTGCTGGTAACGCACTCACCGTACTAGGAGTATAATAAGCGCTGTCCTTGTATGCTTGCGGTATCTTGCCCCCAACCAGCGAATCGGGTTTACAAGGGAAAAATCGACCGCGACCCAAGCTGTCTCTTGAGTCACCCGCTTTGACCCCGACGTTCTCAAGGCATAGCCCTGCAGAGAAAGTGGTCATAGCTGATTAGGGAACTAATGTTTCAAAATTAGAGGGACTGATTAAGAAGAACGATTATGTGAAAATAAATTGGAGCAGCAGACTCAGGAATAGGTTGGATGAGGTCAGGAAGGATAAAGACACAAGTGTTAAGTAATCTTTTGAGTTCTAAAGAAGGGGATTGTCGGAGGTCGGTGGTGTGATCTTAGGAGTTGCTGATTCAAATAATGAATAATAGGACCGCGAGAAGATACAAGATAACAAATGAAAGGGGCAGGATAATGAGAAGATAATTAGGAAAAGAGAGAGAGAGAATGTTATAAGAAAAGGGGGTAAGATGAAATCAAAATATATCAAACAGTAAAGAGAACGGAAAAAGAAGAAAAATAATAATTTCTTGATAAAGAAAATTACGAGGAGCGGTATATGAAAAGTGATGAGAGTAAAAAAAAAAAGATAAAAAATAAGAAAACAAAGGGGGGGACTGGAAAGAAAATTTAGTAAATAAGGATTAATCAGTGGTAAATTCATTGTGATACCTGTCATCATTTGTTTATCTTTTTTTTTTCTTCATTTTCAAAGTACATTTTGTCAATATTGAAATATTGCTCTTCATACAAAGCATATCTCCTTTTCCTCACGGTTATATAATGAGATATGATTTTGAACACTTAAGATAACAAACTAGTGTAGTTTAATGCATGAATATATTCAAGTCGGGTAGACTAAAGAAAATGAATGTGTGCATATGAGGTCCATAAATAAGGCCACTAACAGTATGATCTGATCAATAAACATAGGTGAATGAATGAAACAGGATAGAAAAAGAGTGGCAGCTTTCAACATATAAAAATAACAAATTTATTGGGAGATAACTGATAAATACGTGAATGGATAGATCTGATAATCAATAAATAAGGTGAGAGCTAGATAGCCTGACAAATAAATGAGGCAACTTTTGCTCAGAAACTAAAACAGGCAGAAAGACAGATAAAAAACCTAGCCAAGGGTGTCCACCATCCAGTGGAATGTCCCGTGCCGGTCCTATGACCGGGTGAATGGGAGGGTTGGCGGCAAGAAGGACATTCATTTGTAAAACAAACAGCTAAAACCAATATGGATAATCCACAAGAAGGAATGTTGAATGTTGGTAGCGTTAAATGTTGGGGCGAATCCTTATGGGAGAAACGGCGTTGGGATAATTATAGATTAATTTTAGAGAAAGAAGAACGATAGGATTATGCGTGCAAAGTTACTCTTTGGCGGAGTGGCCTTGAATGCGGTGTGTGCGTATGTGCCACAAGTTGGTTACAAAGAAGGAAATGGTGGCAATAACGCAAAAGGAGCGAGCTATCATTAGTGGGGAATTTCAATAGGCTGAGGTGGAAAGGACGGTGATGTTCAGGATACACGGTGGCTGAGAAGAAATAACCATTGCTGATTTTGCACTTTTTTTTTAGGAAACAGATCATCAGTATATCATCTATAAAAGTGGAGAAAGGGAGAGTCATATAGATATTCTATTGTGCAGTAGAGGGGAAAAACTGTAAGGTGATAAAAGAACTGTGTCAGATCAGCACCGGCTTGTTGCAGTAGAATGCGAATTTAGAAGTGCCAAGGGAGGAAAACAGCAGTCCAGAAAATAAATTGTGGAAATTAGAAGATACAACATTGAAGGATCAGTTGAAAAGTAATGTGTAAATTAAAGGTTAAAGGATGTAAATGAAT
>NC_051393.1:55782885-55786233 GCF_015228065.2 Penaeus monodon | reverse complement strand
TTTTAAAGGGCAACCGCATAGATCTCTCCTCCCAGTTTTTTCCAATTCCTTGTAAATTCCAATTAACTTTCTAGCTTTGGTGTCCCACTGATCTCTTTGCCTCTTTTTTAGCGGTTTTTTTTTTTTCTTTGTCATCTTCTCTGTCTGATGTTTCAACCCATTTTTTGTTTCTTTCTTAGGGCTTTATTTTTATTAATTTATTTATTTTTTGCACTTCATTCTACCATCATTTGTTTTTGGGAGGGGAGGGGGGGGTCTCCCCAGTTGTTTTACCAAGTTAATTTTTCCCCCTCATTTCGATTAACTTACTAATATCTTCAACATTCATTTACATCCTTTAACCTTTAATTTACCATTACTTTTCAACTGATCCTTCAATGTTGTATCTTCTAATTTCCACAATTTATTTTCTGGATGTTTTTCCCTTTCCCTTGGCACTTCTAAATTCGCATTCTACTGCAACAAGCCGTGCTGATCTGACACATTTTCTTTTATCACCTTACAGTTTTTCCCCTCTACTGCACAATAGAATCTATAGGGACTCTCCCTTTCCCCCTTTTATAGATGATATACTTGCAAATCAGCAATGGTTATTTCTTCTCAGCCACCGTGTATCCTGAACACCCACCGTCCTTTCCCCCTCAGCCCTATTGAAATTTCCCCACTAATGATAGCTCGCTCCTTTTGCGTTTTGCCACCATTTCCTTCTTTGTAACCAATTGTGGCACATACGCACACACCGCATTCAAGGCCACTCCGCCAAAGAGTAACTTTGCACGCAAAAATCCTATTTCTTCTTCTCTAAAAAAAATCTATAATTATCCCAACGCCGTTTCTCCCATAAGGATTCGCCCCAACATTTAACGCTACCAACATTCAACATTCCTTCTTGTGGATTACCCAATATTGGTTTTAGCTGTTTGTTTTCAAATGAATGTCCTTCTTCCCGCCAACCCTCCCATTCACCCGGTCATAGGACCGGCACGGACATTCCACTGGATGGTGGACCCCCTTTGGGCTAGGTTTTTTATCTGTCTTTCTGCCTGTTTTAGTTTCTGACAAAAGTTGCCTCATTTATTTGCAGGCTATCTAGCTCTCACCTTATTATTGATTATCAGATCTATCCATTACGTATTTATCAGTTATCTCCCAATAAATTTGTTTTTTATATGTTTGAAAGCTGCCACTCTTTTTCTATCCTGTTTCATTATTCACCTATGTTTATTGATCAGATCATACTGTTAGTGGCCTTATTTATGGACCTCATATGCACACATTCTTTTTCTTTAGTCTACCGACTTGAAATATTCATGCATTAAACTACACTATTTTGTTATCTAAGTGTTCAAAAATCATATTCATTAATAACCGGGAGGAAAAGGAGATATGTTTTGTATGAAGAGCAATATTTCAATATTGACAAAATGAACTGAAAATGAAGAAAAAAAAAGATAAACAAATGAGGGCAGGTATCACAATGAATTTACCACTGATTATCCTTATTTACTAAATTTCTTTCCAGTCCCCCCTTTGTTTTCTTTTTTTATTTTTTTTTTTTATTTCTCATCACTTTTCATATAACGCCCCTTCGTAATTTTCTTTATCAAAATTATTATTTTCTTCTTTTTCCTTCTCTTTACTGTTTGATATATTTTGATTCATCTACCCCCTTTTCTTATAACCATTCTCTCTCTCTTTTTTCCTAATTATCTTCTCCATTATCCTGCCCCTTTCATTTGTTATCTTGTATCTTCTCGCGGTCCTATTATCATTATTTGGAATCAGCAACTCCTAAGATCAAACCACCGACCTCCGACAATCCCCTTCTTTGGGAACTCAAAAGATTACTTAACACTTGTGTCTTTATCCTTCCTGCCCTCATCCAACCTTTTCCTAAATCTGCTGCTCCAATTTTATTTTTCAATAATCGTTTTCTTAATCAGTCCCTCTAATTTAAAACATTAGTTCCCAAATCAGCTATGACCACTTTTCTGCAGGGTATCCCTTGAGAACGTCGGGGTTTCAAAGCGGGTGACTCAAGGGGACAGCTTGGTCGCGGTCGATTTTTCCCTTGTAAACCCGATTCGCTGGTTGGGGGCAAGATACCGCAAGCATACAAGGACAGCGCTTATTTTTACTCCTAGTACGGTGAGTGCTTTAAACCAGCAGCTGGGTTTGGAACTATAATAAATTAGGCTGTATGGAAGCACACAAATACCCTCCTTTCCTCTCTCTCTCTCTTTTTATCTATATATCTTTTTTTCTCTCTCTCTCTCTTTAACTTTTCTTGCATAGCTGTGTTAGGTGAATGGGCCCTGTAAAACACCACACACACACACACACCACACATCTCTCTCTCTCTCTCTCTCTCTCTTCTCTCTCTCCTCTCTCTCTCTCTCTCTCTCTCTCCTCTCTCTCTCTCTCTCTCTCTCTCTATATATATATATATAATATATATATATATATATATATATATATATATATATATATTATGTAGGGTATATATGTATATACATATATAAAATTTAATATATGTATTTAAACAACCCCACCCACCACACACCACACACACAAACACAAAACACACACACACCCCACACACACAAACACACACACACACACACACACCAATATTAACAATAAAAAAAAAAAAAAAAAAAAAAATATTTATATAGTATATATATAATAATATATTTTATTTTATATATTTAGTTTTTTGTGGTTGTGTGGGGTGTGTGTGTGTGTGTGTGTGTTGTGTTGTGTGTGTGTGTGTGTTTATAGATATATATCCCCGGTGAGAGTGGGGTTTTCTGACGTTTTGCCCTGGGTTCAGTTGGTCTTAGGTTAGGTAAAGTGGTGTTTAATAATTTAAAAATATGCATTGGTATTATCATAATGTTATTATTATTGTTATATTACTACTACTACTATTGTTTTACTGTTATTATTATTACTTTTTTTTGTAATTATTGATATTTTTAATATCACTATTAATACTATAGTTATTATTATCATTGTGATGGTGATTCTTATTATTATCACTATGGAACCTTGTCAGTGAGGGGAGTGATTGTGTCAGGCGATCGATCCCTCCATGAGAGTATCCTTTTATCTGCGATAGGTCGCTGTATGAATTAAACCATTCATCCATTGAAATTCATTGTGGAATCTGTTGCATAGATATGACTCTACAACTGTTGTTAATAATATTACTGTTATTATCGTAGTTGACATCATGACTGTAAAAAGGTACTAAGATAATTAAAAGTGATCAAATAATTTGTCAAAAATCCGTATTTGCTTCCAAAAATTTCGTTTATATTTACTGTTTACTGCACATCTAATTTA